>NW_007727954.1:283976-297306 GCF_000696425.1 Galeopterus variegatus
TTTTTTTTTTTTTTTTTTTTTTTTTTACAGAAAAAATCAGAATAGGAAAGCTGTACCAAAGAATATACTTGGGATATACTTGGAAATATCAAAATAACAACTTTGAAAATTCTAAGGTTTTCTTATTTTTGTGTTCACTCATCTTAAGTATGAAGTAAATAACAAAGATCAAACATTTTATCTTAGTTGCAGCTACCATATGAGTGGCATCTACTATACAAGTGGTGCCTGCTATACAAGTGGCATTTACTATACAAGTAGCGTGTGCTATATGAGTAGCATCTACTGAGCCTCTGTATGCTGAGTGCTAGCTAATAAACCCAGAATAGAATCTTAACAAATTAAATACCTGTGTTCTGACTGAAAAATAATGGAGAGGAATACTTGATGTGAGAGACACGGCCAGGGTGAGAGGTTGGTGCTGAGATGAACAAACGTACAGCTGCTTTTTCCAGGTGCTCAATGAATTACTGAGTTATGCTACGGGCCCGAAAAGGAAACTACTAATAGTGGGAAGATTCATATCCTTTCATTTATTTTTTTCCCTCTAGGTACCAAACGAAGCTGTTCTAATTCTCTTCCACTAGTTTTATGTGGTATCAATCATGGGTCCTATTCTAACTGCTTTTGAAGTGTTTTCTCATTTAATGGGGTAGGTACAGTTATGACTCCCAGGAAAACAATAAGAAAACTAGAACACAGAGACTGAGTAATCTGCCTGAGATCATGCAACTAATAAATGGTAGAATTAAAATACAAACCCAGGCCAGCAAATTCGAGATTTCAGGCTTTTACCCATTATTCCATATCGGTTTTCTATTTACATCAACTACTTAACCTAGAGGCTTTCATTTTATTTGGTTGCCAATGATTTTTTAAAAATTACTGTAGATATTATCACCACATACATATTATATATATATACATATATATAGACAGTATAAAGAGTTGACTAACATTTTTTTCAAACATATCTACCAATTTTCACATTATTATCACTAAGACTGAGTTACTATCATTAAGATTAAATACCAAACTTTTTTTCATTGTTATTATGTTATTCATTATTGCTGCTAATTAGCTACAGAAATGATACATTCAGGACATCTGTGGGTATAAAAACAACACTAATCCTTCAAGGATATTTTTCTTAGGTATTGTTACAGTAGACGTGGCATGTGAACCATTGTGTTAATTTACTTGTTTTCTTTTTTTCCCACAGTAACGATCTCTCTACAAAGGGCATACAAAAAAATATCTATGTGTGATTTTTATATCATCTTGAACAACAAATATAAGATAAGCAAAAGAAAAAAAGAAGGTTAAGGAAAGAATGGGGAGAGAAAAAGTGGCTAAGTTCACATTGAAGAATTCAGAACTACCAGCTATTTGCATGACTTTTGATACTTCCTCCTGCTTCTTCCTTTACCCTTCTTTGTGTTTGGGCATTTTTTTTTTTGCATGACATGCACTTATATCAGCATATGCTTGTTTATTATTTTTCCTTTTTTCCATAATTTAATCATCAACTAGAAACCAGGATTATCTACTTTTAAGCAATGACCTTTGAAATTCATAGGTACTGAGAACTGATCAGGAAAACTCCACAATTTGCAAATTATTCTGATGTTGTTAGGTAACACAAAGTTAGCTTAAAAAAATAAACAGACCTCATTCATTGAGGTTTTTTTTTTAGCAATAATCTGTGCTGCAGGCACTAGAGCAAGATAAATTCTACATGTTCCTTTAACTTTCCCCTCCTGGTATTAGGACTGCACAGTCTATCATTTGAGAGTATACAGCCCTTCTCAATTAAAGAACACAGCAACTGACCAATACACGATTCCAATTACCAAATAATAGGCACCGTCACTACTAAGCACTGGGGTTACATCTATTAATTCCTCTAGAACACTTATACTTCACTCGGGATTAAAAAAAAAAAAAAGTTTCCATTTTGTTAATAGCAGTGTGTGAAAGAAAGTGATTGTGTATTAGGATGAATGTACAGTCATGGTATAAAATTAATATGCTTAGAAGCAAATTAGGCACCCCATTTAAAGAGAGTTGGTAGAGTTACAACCTATCAGATTTAGATGTTACTTTTGTTTAATTCACATTTTTTAGAGAAGATTTGCACATAGTCAAGCAAGAAATTATGACTGGTTCAAAAAATATGTTTTTTCAGTATGTCTTGATAAATAAGTCCCTTTGAAGTTTAAAGAAACTAGACTTCTCCCAGAAGTGAGCTGGTCTTATTACTTTTGAAACAGTGTAATACACTATTACACATGATTATGCAAGGACTGTATGTATATATATATTTAGATTTCCAGAAGCATAAGCAGTGCATATTTCTAAGTTAGGTAGAATAAATTCTCTAAGTTAGGTAGAATAAATTTCTCACATTTCTAGAGGCTGGGAATTCCAAGATCAAGGCACCAGAAGATTTACTGTCAGGTGAGGATCAAATCCTGGTTCATGGGTGGTACCTTCTAGCTGTGTCTCCACGTGGCATAAGAAGCAAGGCAGCACTTTTGGGCCTTTTTTATAAAGGAACTAATCCCATTCAGGAGGCTACACCCTCATGCTCTAATCACCTCACAAAAACCCTACCTCCTAATACCATCACATTGAAGAATTGTTTTCAATGTGCAATTTTGAGGGGAAACAAATACTTAGATCATAGCAGAAAGCAAATACATCATTAACAAAGATGGAAATAAATATCCCCAAATTTCCCTAATATGGGCTCCAATTTTAGATAATGCGCTCCTAATATAATGGCATGTTTAAAGAATTTCATCATCCTAATAGATGAAGATGCTTTGTTGACATCCTAAGAGCCTATCATAAATGTTCTTTTTGTTTTCTGTGATTCAAACATAATCATTCAGAATTTTTTTCTGTTGTAGCATTAGAAACCTATAAAACTTCTGTTTCTAATAAAATACTTGCTTCAATTTATAGATATATAATTTTTTTTTTTTTTTTTGAGAAAACTGGCTGAAAGTCCTAGACAAGGCTAGGAGTTTTTAAAGACTTGATGGATGGGTATAAGATTAACATTATTTTATCATGAGTAATATAATATTCTCTATTATATCAACACTTTAATTTTTAATATAGTTTCAACATTTATACATTACAATAAATGAACTTAACTCTGCTTCCTTTTTAAAGTAAATTAAAAATGCATGTGCTTCTTTTTTGGCAGAGGGAGCAAGATTTGTTCTTGCTGTTGTTTCAAGTGACTTTGTAATGTTGAAAGTTTTATTTATTTATATATCACATTTATATTTTTCATATAATAAGCTTCTTTGTTTGCATTGCTCTACTGATAATGCCTGAAAATTATAAGAATGGTTCTTATGCTTTTAAAAACTAAAATACCAGAAACATTTTGCCCAATTTTCTATCAAAATAGGAAGTATCTGGAAAAGTAAATATGATAAAGAATGCAAGCATGTATATTCTGGTTCAGACTACATAAAAATAATATTTATTAGTCTAAAGCCATTAAACTTGTGGCCAAAGTCACATTTCTAGTCAAGGTATTTTGGTTATTCTAAGTACACAAATTAATTTATATGGGGAAAACCACAGAAGTAATACATCACTTCAGAGATATTATTACTCCTAATGTTCTCAATTATATGATCAAGAAATTTTGGTGTCTCTTGAAAAGTTGTCACATCCTGTTAAACATAAAATATATGAAAAGGGAAACTTGAATTTTATTATATTGTGTGAAAAAATAATGTGACATCTAGTGGTGTGTACTATGCACTTGCTTTCTGTATTCTCACTATGGGCCGGCTCTTCAGCCTTACTGCTGACCAGTTTTCCATAAACACCTTACATCCTGCTAATAGCAAATATATTGCTACTTTCCAAATATGTTAGGATCACACAGTTATTCAAGATGTTCTCCCACCCAAGAATAGCTTTCATTCCTTAATCAATCTGGCCATCAATTACTTGTCCTTGATGATGGAAACAAATATATTTTGGGCAGTAATTTAGGATGCACAAGTTAGAAGTAAAGTCTTCTGTGCATATTCTACAGGGTATGTGCGAATCAAAGTTATCAGATTGATCATATACTCTCTCATGCTTTTCTGTCTGCTCATGTGTCTCCTCATTAGATTATGAGAGATTTGGCTACATAAAGTATTTCTCATCACTTTTACTTAAATTCCTGTTAAAACAGCTGTAATCTAATAGATTATCATTCTCTCTTTCTCTTTATATATATATATATGTATATATATACACACACACACACACATACACAAACAAATGCAAACATAGACACAGATATGTACATTTACATACATACATACATTTTCAAAATAATAAAGAACAAGAATGTATATGTGTTTTTGCGTATGTCTGTGTCTTTAAAATGTAAAAATGTGTTTTTTCTTTGATAGTCCTGCATATGTGACCATCACTTTAATTGACTAGAGGAAGTCAACTGACACAAAGGACAGGTTGACAAAAATTTGAGTTGTGATAACAGAAATGCAAACACAAAATTGCCTGCTGAAATAGAATTCTTGAGACTTATGGAAGATAATTGATTTGTCTTTGTTACTTAGGAACTAATATTTAAGGAAGTTTGAAACATATAAATGGAAAGTGTTGTATGCCAAGGGACAAAGAAAGACGGAGGAGAAGAATTCATACCAAACTACCCTTAGGCCCTCTGAGATAAAATTCTGAAATGTCAGTATTCAGTAAGTTGAGAAAATCCTTGAAAGATGAGGGAGTTAGCATGGCCCTGCTTTCCACTTGAAACTTTGAGAGGGGTCTGCCACCCAGAGTAGCCCAATCCTTAGTGGGCTTCTATAGCCAAAGAAAGACAATGTGGCATGAAAGGGATGCAGAGGTCCTGAGTTTGTTATCCCACCTCTCCTTTGACTTTCAAATGCTTTGAAAGTGTTTCATGTGGACCCCCATGTTTCACAAAGGGTCCAGTATTGAGGTGGTGGTGCTGCACAGAAAACTGGTGTGATGGTTAATTTTGTGTTTCAACCTGACTGGTTTAAGAGATGCCCAAATAGCTGCTAAAACATTCAAACATTTAATTTGAAAACTAAAATCAAAAACAGTGTTTTATAGAGGAAAACATAGGAGAAAACCTTTGAAACTTTGGGCATCTAGAATATACAAAGAACTCTCAAAATCCAGTAGTAAGGAAAAAATGAGCAGAAGATCTGAACAGACACATCATCAAAGAAAATACACAGATATCATATAATTATATGAAGAGATGTTGAACATCAGCAGTCATTAGGGAAATGCAGATTAAAACCACAATGAGATGCCACTACATATCCATTAGAATGGCTAAAAGTTTAAAAGGTGACCACATCAAGTGTTGACATGGATGTGGATTAACCAAAACTTTCACACACTGATGGAGGGGATGTGAAATGGTACAACCACTTTGGAAAGCAGTTTGGTAGTTCCATAAAATTTTTAATGTTCAACTATCATATGATCTGGAAATTTCACTCCTATGTGTAAATACAAGAGACTTGTACATGAATGTTAAAGCATCTGTGTATGTATTAACTAATAACCAGAAGTAAACCAAATGTTTATCAATAGGTGAATGGATAATCAAAGTTTGGTATATATATATATGTGTGTGTGTGTGTGTGTGTGTGTGTGTGTGTGTGTGTGTGTATGTATATATGTATACCCACAATGGAATATGACTTAGCAACAAAAAGGATAATTTGATACATGCGCCCACAGGGATAAATCTCAAAATAATTATGCTGAGTGAAGAAGCCAGACCAAAAGAGTACATGCTATATGTTTGCACTTATGTACAATTTTAGGAGATGTCAGCTAATCTGTAGTTAGAGACTGCAGATCAGTGATTGCCTTGGGGCATGGGGTAGGGGTTCGAGAAAGTTTACAGAAATGAGGCAGATTTTGGGGGTGAAGAATATGTTCATTGTCTTGATTGTCTTGCTAGTTTTACAAGTCTGTACATATGTCAAAACTTATCAAACTATACACCTTTTATCACATACCAATTAAAACTCAATAAGGCTGTTAAAAGAAGAAAAGGCTGTGGAAAAGTTTAATTAAAATGTAACAAAAATCTTTCCATAAACTTTTGAAGTACCCACGTGTGTGTGTGTGTGTGTGTGTGTGTGTGTGTGTGTGTGTGTGTGTGTGTCCCGTTGATTCTGTTTCTCTGGAAAACCCTGACCAATACAAAAAGCCTCAGTGATTACATAGCCTGCTGGCTGGTGCTCAAGGCAGATATCAAACGGAACTTACACACCAATCTGAAAATACTATCAGTGTCAGTGGGAGTGGAAGGGAAGCTGATTCACCATCAGGTACCAACCAGCAAATGCCCAGTGTCCAGGGAATGAGAAGACAGTGTAGCAGATGGGGAGGATAACTATAACCTGATCTTCTGTCTATACAGCAGAGATTGAATTACCAGAAAGCTGTTAAGGTGGGATTTAAGAAAAATAGATAAACCAAAAGAAACAGTGAGATTCTACTTTTAGTTTGCTTTTGCACATCTGAATTGCAATTGTATAAAATTGCAATTAAATAAAATTGTAATTATATTTTTGAACTTCTAACATATATATTCAAATATGACATTGATTTTTAAGGTGGCCAACTTAGAATAATACAAGTCAATTTAATTTGCATCCTTCATTTGAAATTACTTATTTAAAAAGTTTTTTGACCCAACTTAAGGCCAAAAAGCATGCAAATCTCTGAAATAATAAACCTGCAAAAGAGAAAATGAGAAAGAGAAATCAGGAGGTTCACACCTAGACACATTTACGAAGGGCAAATATGGTTAAGTGACTGCTCTCCATATTCTTTCTATTCTCCATGGTGGAAAACAAGTAATCTAGAATCCTCTATAATATTTTTGGAAAAAATATTAAAACTCAGGGGCTGTAATCAGCATTTAATTATTACTGTGATCTTAACCAGGTAATTAAAATATCTTGTCCCTATTGCTGAAATGCAGCTTGGCTCTGTTCTGGCAAAGGCAGAGTAGACAAGTCATCCACACGATCT
This sequence comes from Galeopterus variegatus, assembly GCF_000696425.1. Lineage (NCBI taxonomy): Eukaryota > Metazoa > Chordata > Mammalia > Dermoptera > Cynocephalidae > Galeopterus > Galeopterus variegatus. Next base: position 291,054 of record NW_007727954.1, read on the forward strand.
GCCCTAGCAGGGGGTTCATTCCACCCATTTTTGCTTATTAGGTGGAAGACTATGGGTCCTTTTGTATTTTGTGCTTAGGCAAGCATTTCCAATACCAGCTCAGAGAAAAGGAATGTAATTGAATATGTATAGGGAAGTAGCACCAACACACAGAGAATTTTATAATACATTAAAATTCTAAACTTCTTACGGTTTCCAGTTTTTTTCTATTTGCAACATTAATGAAAAGTTAATAAATTTGTTAAAATATATAGAGAGAATTAGCAGCAAAATTCATAGCTTAGGCTTTATGAGTGAATCATCCTAAAGTATTTAGCTAATATTCCAGATTACTGAAGGATTTCTGCCTTGCAAATCATATGCTACTTTATAATGTGTTCTCTTTTCTAATAAAATGGGTTGCACGAAGCCTGTGGAAGCTTGGGATATGAATGCAAAGAGCATTATGGGGGCAGAGCTTTTCATTCAAGCTGGTTCTTGTTTTGCCTCATGATGCGCAATTCTAAAGCCAAATGTTACTTTCTATGTTGTGGATGCTACTCCATGAAGCAGATTTCAGCACAACCCTTCCCCTCTCTAATCACTTCCACTTATTTTCATACTGTATATAGCATTAAGTAAATCAGGGTATTCCATCATGACTTCTAATGACTTTTCTGAAAGACAGAATGCTTAAATATATTAAATATGTTAAACATGGCAATAATTCCACTGAGAGGTATAGGGATCTCAACAACATCATCACCTTTACAAAGCAATTTAATATGCTTCTCTTCTCCCAGGTGGTTCCTTAATTCCAACAGAAATTATCTGAGATGTGGCTTTTGTAATTAACCTTTGCCTTAAGACATTGCCCCAGATTTGAGAAGAGCAGAACAATAATGAACGTTTAAATAAGATACCTATACTGCTCTGCATTAATAAGAAAAGAGTCAAGGGACATCAATTTGGAAGATTTAAGTAATAGGTAGATGTTCCTTGGGGGCAATATTGTGTGTAGTTAGCTTTCTTAATATTTTCAAAAGTTAGAGAAACTGACAGTGCCGGCACCCTGATCTCAGACTTCCAGCCTCCAGAACTGTGAGAAATAAATTTATTCTGTTTATAAAAATATATATATATTTTTTTTTCAAAAGTTAAATCTTATAGTTATACTACTATTAAACTACTTTGTAAAACAATACATCCTGAAATGTCCCTCAACTACCAAAAGTAGCAAGATTAGGTGAAAATGCAAATTTTAGATTTTTTGTTACTTAAGCAATGATTTGCTTCAAAATTTCCATTTGAATAATAATGCTAATATATTTAAAATATTATATTGATGTAATTCTTATATTGTACCATATTTTAGGATGACTTGGTTCTAATATAAGGAGTTGTGAGATGGAAACAATTTTAGATTTATAGAAATATAGTGAAACTAGCACAAAGTTTCCATATACAACATATCCAGTTTCCCTAGTGTTAATATTTTACATTAGTACAGTACATTTATTACAATTAACAAATGAATAAATTATTGTTAAGTAATACATTATTATTAAATAAAGTCAACACATTATTGGTATTTCCTCAGATTTTACTTAATGTCCTTTCTGATCCAGGATCCTGTGCAAGATACCACGTTACTGTTAGTCGTCAAGTCTTCTTAGGACTCTCTTGTCTGTTTTAGTTTCTCAGGGTTTCATGGTTTTTGATGACATTGACATTTTTGAGTAGTACAAGACAGTTATTTTATAGAATGTTCCTCCCTTGGCATTTGACTAATGATTTTCTTTCTTTCTTTCTTTTTAAAAAATTTTTTCATTACACAATATAAACATTTTTGTGGCCATTTACCAATTTGACATGATTTTTTAATGACTGGATTAGGATCACAGGGTTCTGAGAAGAAGATTACAGAGGTAAAGTGCCATCTCCTTTAGACCTTCTCAGCTGACAGCAGGGAAATATATGTTTATTTATTATCCCATGGGGGCGTGTGTATGTGTATGTGTGTAAACATTTCCATAAAAAACATCTGCATTTGCATTTAAGCAAAAAATGAGTTAATTATCAAGTTTCTATCTCTAATCCATTAGCTCATGATCATTCTGGCCTTCTACACTTGCTTATCTCTAAATTCCACTTCAACAGTGAGAAAGAAAACTGGTTTCTAATATCTGCCAACCGTTTACTAAACTATTCGATTCAAGTATACATCTATGGCAGTACTGAGGCAGGGTAGGACAGGGTCTTGCCCCAGGGAGGCTGCTCATGGATATTCAGGCTGCTCAAGCTGACACCTGCTAGCAGCAGCTTAACCCCCTTACCACTCAGTTGACTCCTCTTCAAAGTCTTGTGGTTTTCTGAACAGTAAAACACAAAACAGAACAAAACAAAACAAAAATACCCACAAATTACAAAAACCCCATTTTTCTTCGATTCTCAGAAAAGAGCTTACTCAAGCAAAAAGGCACTCAAACATTTTTTCCTTCCCCTTTTCCTTGAATATCCCTCCCTTTAGTTAAGATAGAGAAACACCCCAACCCCAGAACAACATATCAATCCTCCCTTAAGAATTCATGGAATGCTCCTCACTTGCAAGGAAATGTCCACACACCCTTCTGTGTGTACTTTCATGTTGCAATAAAGTTTGAGTGTGAGGCTGACACTGTCATGCCAGCTTGAAGTTATTGTGGGTTCTTAAAGGTATTGAAGTAACTGTGACTTGCTTCGGAAAATCCAAGAAACTGCGTCTTCGGCATCAGTATCAGGATTGAGAACCAGTACACCTGTGGGGAAAAATAGCCTTTCTCACCTAGATAACAGGGCTTATGTATAGTTTCTTTAACCTTTAGTTTTACAGAATCCACTCATTTACAAAATTATTTAGGTCAGCACCTTTCTCCCCCACCCCTTTCAGTGAAAAGTTTCCATACATTTGTAACACAGTTATATTGTTTAGGCACATTTTTTCATTCCATTATGGGATTCTTCTGACCTCTTAATAATTTTATTTACATATATTAAAGTCCATACCATGCTACAAAGTTCAACAGGATGTGATAAAATGCCTAGTGTCGGGTATCCTCAGTTACATTGTCATACAAAATAGTTTCATCGTCCTAAAAAAATTCCTTGTGCTTCAGCTATTCGATTCTCTTTTCCCTCCACCCAAACCTGGCAGCCATTGATTATTCTACTTTCTCCGTAGTTTTGTCTTTTCTATAATATTATTTAATTTGAATAATACAATATGCAGCCTTCTGGGACTGACTTCTTTCACTTAACAATGTGCTTTTAAGGTGCCTCCATGTTTTTCATGCTGATAGTTTATTTCTTTTATTGCATAGCATTTTATTACATGGATGTACCAGAGTTTGTTTATTCCTTCACCTATCAAAGGACATCTTCATTGCCTCCCTTTTTGGAAATTATGAATAAAGCTTGTATAAATATTTCTGTACTGATTTTTGTGTGAAAATAAATTTTCAAATAAGTTGGGTAAATATGTAGGAGCATGATTGCTTGATCATATGGTAAGAGTATGTTTAGTTTACTAAGAAGATGCCAAGTAAGCTAATGAAGTGAACGTAGCATTTTGAATTCATACCAGCAGAGAATGAGAGTTTCTCTTGCTCTGCATCTTCATCAGCATTTGATATTGGAAAATTTCTAGATTTTAGCCATTCTAATAGGGGTGCAGGTATGTTTCATTATTGTTTCAATTTGCATTTCCCAATTATGAGTGATGTTGAACAACTTTTTATATGCTTATTTGCCATCTGTATGTTTTCTCTGGTGTCACATCTGTTCAGATATTTTGTTAATATTTTAATTGGGTTGTTTGTTTTCTTATTCTTGAAAACAGTTATTTGTAAATTTTGGATAAGAGGGGCCGGCCTGGTGGTGCACTGCTACAGTGCACCGCTTGGGAGCACGGCGGCGCTCCTGCCGAGGGTTTGGATCCCACATACAGACCGGCCGCTCACTGGCTGAGCGAGGTGCGGGTGCAACACCATGGGTTGCGATCTGGTAGCCGGTCCCGGTCCGGTACGGGCGTAACACTGAGGGTTGCGATCCGTTGCCGGTCACGAAAATGGTAGCCGGTCCCGGTCCGGTACGGGCATGACACTGAGGGTTGCGATCCGTTGCCGGTCACGAAAAAAGACAAAAAGGAAAAAAAAAAATTTTGGATAAGAGATCTTTATAAGATACGTTTTTCAAGTATTTTTCCCAGCTTGTGTGTATCTGTACATGTGCTTTTTTTGTTGTTGTTTCAATTCTCTTATCAGCTTATTGCTTTTTCTTTCATAGATTATGCTTTGGGTGTCATATCTAAAAATTTATCCAAAAACCCAAGTTTGCATAGATTTTTTATATAATATTTTCTTCTAGAAGTCTTGCAGTTTGGGCTTTACATTTACATGCATATTCATTTTGTGGTAATTTCTGTGAATGTAATGTTTGTGTATAGGTTCTTTTGCGTTTCGTTTGTTTGTTTTTGCTTGTAGACATCCAATGTTCCATCACCATTTGTTGATAAGACTATTCCTTTTTAATTTAATTCCCTTTAATCCTTTCTCAAATGGATTATATTTGTGTGACTTTATTTGCGTGGTTCTGTTTTGGGGCTGCCAATTCTGTTTCATTCACCTATGGTAATACCATGCTGCCCTGATTACTGTAGCTTTAAATCAAGCTTTGAAATTCGGTAGCATGAGTCCTTTAACTTAGTTATTCTTCTTCTGTATGTGTTGACTATTCCAGATCTTTTGCTTTTCATACAAAGTTTAGAGTAGTTTGTCTATATCTACAAAATAACTTGATGGAGTTTGTATTAAAATGTCATTGAATCTATAGATCAAGGTGGGAAGATGACTTCTTAATGAGATTGTCTTCCATTCCACGAACAAAAAATATCTCTCATTTATCTTTTTGATTTCTTTTATTAGATTTCCATAGATTTTTGCATATTTTCTAAGATTTATACTTAACAACTTCAATTTTTTTGGTTATTAGTATAAGTGTTATGCATTTCAATTTCAAATTTCAATTGTTCAGACTGATGTATTGGAAAGCAATTGACTTTTGTATATTGACCTGCATTCAGAGACCTTACTGTACTTTCTCATTAGGTCCAGGGTTTTTTTGTTTCTATGCAATTAACCGCCTGTGATTTTCTACATAGGGAAATATGATATTTTCATTTCTTTCTTGCCAATCTGTATGCCTTTTATTTATTTGTTTATTTATTTTATTTTATTTTATTTTTTTGTATAATTACAGTAGGTAACAATTCCAATACAATGTACAATGGGAGTTGTGAAAGGAAACATCTTTGCCTTTCCCCAATTAGAGTGAAAGTGTCCAGTTTCTCACCTTTACATATGACGTTAATTATGTTTTTTTGTAGATATACTTTATCTAGTTAATCAACTTCTCCTTTGTTCCTGCTTTGCTGAGAGGTTTTATTATGAATGGGGGTTGGATTCTGTCAAATATTTTTTCAGCAACAATTGATATGTTCATTTTTTGTTTGTTTGTTTGTTTTTCTTCTTTAACTTGTTGACATGGTGTGTTAAATTTATTAATTTTCAAATGCTGAACCAGCGTTGCATACCTGGAATAAGTCTTACTTGATCATGGTGTGTAATTCTTTTACCATTGTCTTGTTAATATTTGCCTTTAGATACTGATTTGATAATATTATATTTAGAATTTTTACATTCCTGTTTGTAAGAGATATTGATATGTACTTTTTCTTTCCTTTAATGTTTTGATCTAGTTATGATGTCAGAGTAATACTGGCTTCATAAACGAGCATAGAATGCATTAGAAAGAGTTCCTTTTGCTCCAATTTCTGGAAGAGATGGCGGAGAGTTGGCATCACTTCTTTAAAAATTTGATAAAATTCACAAATAAAACCACCTGAACCTGGAGTTTTCTCCTTTGTAAGTTTATTAATTATTCATTTCAATTTTTAATAGATGTAGACCTATATAGATTATCTATTTTTATTTAGTTCAAAATATTCATTAAGTTTTTGAGACTTCTACTTTGACCTATGTGATAATTAGAGGTGTGTTCTTTATTCTCCTGATACTTGGAAATTTTATAGTTATCCTTCTGTCCTGACTCCTTTTTTTTTTTTTGTCTTTTGTCTTTTTTCTGTGTCCGGCAACGGATCGCAACCCTCAGTGTTGCCCCCGTACCGGACCGGGGACCGGCAACGGGATCGCAACCCTCGGCGTTGCTCCCGCGCCTC
>NW_007727954.1:298256-303108 GCF_000696425.1 Galeopterus variegatus
GGATGTGGGATCCGACCCCTCGGGCGGGAGCGCCGCCGTGCTTCCCAAGCGGCGCATCATCCAGTGCGCCACCGGGCCGGCCCCTGACTCCTTTTAATTTACTTTTTATTTGAAAACATGCTTTGTAGAATTTATTTTTCTTAAAATTTCTTATGAATTGAATGTTAATGCTGATCATATCAACTATAACCTGATTCTCTGCATGTTTGAACTGTCACTTACTGAAAGAGGATGTTGAACTCTCAAACTACACAGTGGATTTGTGTATTTATCCTTTCAGCTCTATCAATATTTGCCTCAGATACTGTGAGATTCTTTTATTAGATGCATACAGAGTTATCATTATATAAATATACATATATACACATACACGCACTCACCCACCCAAACACATATACCTCTTTGTCCCTGATATCTTTTCTTGTTCTGAAGTCCACTTTATCTGAAATTAATATACCAACTTTGATACTTTTATTTTGATAATGATAGTATGGTTCATCTTTACCCATGTACATACTTCTAAGTCTTTACATTTAAGGTTGCTTTCTTGTACACAACATAAAGTGGATCTTTTTTATATACACTGCAAAGATTTTTTTTTAGTTATTGCGTTTATATCATTTACATTTAAAGTGATGACCAATACATTTGATTTAATATCTATCTTGTTTGTATTTGTTTTTTGTTCACTCCTTCAAATTCCTCTAGTGCCCTTTTTGTCTCCTTACATAGAATCTGTGTGCCTTGAAATTCTTTTATCTATACCCAGTGTTGTTTACTGGAGCTCTGATAATCTTGTCATAAGGTGAGGGGGAGGGGAAACATTCTATAAATTTATAATTAAATCTCGGTTTAAGTTTATGTGTAATCTCTTTTAGAGGCCCTATGTTGTGACCTTTACTGGTATTCTTAGTTCCTCTAAGACAGCAAGCAATTGGGGTTAGAGTTAGGTAAATGTCCCTGCCCTTAGATGGGGTACATCTCTGGTAAAGTCTTTTCCCCTGGAGAGTAGGCCTTGGAGGGAAGGTATGGGCCTATAAAGACACGCAGTTCTATAGGCCCATGAGGAACATTCTGGACATATTTTCAGAAAGGTTACTTTCCTTTCCTACTCTCAGAAATACAAGGTATATTTTTTCTCTTTACCAGAAAAACCTGTTGGGGATCCCTAAGTGAAACATACAAAAGATTACAGCCCCCAGGAGTTGACTGTCTGGGGCAGATAGCATAGTTTTGTCCCCATTAGTTCACCTCTAATCTTCCCCATCCCACTCCTTCCAGACTCTGGTAACCATTATTTTACTCTCTACATTTTTTTTAAACACACAAAGATTAACATCCTAACTGCAAAAAGAACTCTTAAAAATGAATTAGAAAAATCTAAGCAGAAATTTGGTGAAGGATATGAGCAGATAAATCACACACACAAAATAGTTAATAAGTATATTTGAAGATCTGGTTGCTGGTACGTAGGGCTGGTCTAGTCCCCATCTCAGGATCCTGGACTTGGGCTGGCTCTGTTGCTGGCCTGGATGTGTGGTGGAGGAAGGGCTAAGGCCCAAGGTCCCTATCTCTCAAGATCCAAGGTGTCGGGTTGGCTCTGTTCCTGGCCTGGGTGTCAGATTCCCAAATACTCGAATCACACTATACATTCTAAAATTTAAAACACTATGACCATCTTTCTAAGTGATATGTTTTCCCTAATATACTTAAATCTGATCTAAAATGACCATTACAAGTAAACTTACATATTCATTTATTTGAAATAGATTTGTTATTGGTAATGAAGGAACAAGAGAAAATATACATAGTTTTTTAAGATAATACATGCTTTCGCATTATAGTTATGTTGTAATTTGAAATTGTTTTTGGCCTTTGTAAATTTCAGGGCAGTGGTCAGCAAATCTTTTCAGCAAATCTTTTCTGCAAATCTTTCTTTTCAGCAAAGGATCAGACAGTAAATATTTTAAGTTTACTGTATATATAGTCTCTATTGAAATAATTCAACTCTGCTTCTGTAGCATAACAGAGCCATAGACAACACATAAATTAATGAACATGACTATGTTCCGAAAAAACTTTATTTATAAAATCAGGCAGCTGGCCCACCTATCTTAGTTTTGCAACCCCTCTTCTATGGCTTGTTTTGGAAATCCAATACACTTATAACTATATTATAGTACTCTAGTGCTTTAAATAGTGATTTATTTTCAATGTCCTGGTAGTTAAACAATATGATGTGGAATTTACCTGCATTATTATCTGGAAGACAGATTCTAGTACTGACTCTATCAGTTATGGGCAGATAACTTAAACCCCTTACTTAAGTTTATTCACATGCAAAATTAACTATAGTAATATCTACCTGAAAGAGGAAGATAGAATTAAGTAAACAAATTAAGTGTCATAACCTCCCTATGCCTTTTTCTGTTTATTTGAATAAACTCATTAAAAGCACCTGCTTTATATTTACATAGCTGTGATGTGTTAGCAGATTGAATTAGTAAATGTACCTGAAAATTTATTGTAAATAAGTCACTTTATGCTTAAGATTTTGTTATTATTATTATTAATATTAATATTACAACTAATAAGCATATTATGTTATTTATTTCTAGGTAAGTACTGTGTAAGCCTCTGATTGGGCATATTTCAGTGGATCGATGGAATATTCAATCAGTTAATCAATCAACAATGACATTTTTATCCTTGTTTCTCTGGTATTTTTTACTTCTAAAGGAGATGCCTTTTTACTACGGGTTTGTCAGTCTGCTCTGCTTAAATTTGGCTTGGTTAAAAGAACAGTATTTGACTTTGAAATAACCTAGATTTTAGCACATAACTCCACATTTTATCCACAATTTCTCCCAATACAGCCATTTCTTTGAATGGACACTTTTGGCAGAGTGATTATCACATACACTACTTCTCATAAGATACAGATCTTCTTTAAGTACTGGCCATCTCTGTCTTTTCTTTAAAGCAAAAACCCATAGATCATTTTTTTTATATGTAATTTAACAGTGAAGTGGGTTTAAAGCTTTACTAAAGAATTATGGTAACTTCTAAAACATGAATTTGTTGGGATGTAACTACAGTATCCTTATGGGCAATTTTATGTTGAAGCATAGTCCCTTGTGATTCAGTAGACTTGATTTCAAAATTAATAACATCGGAACATATTCTGAACTAATTTTAAAGTAGTCTCTATCCACATGCGCTTTTTCAGGAACTTTTAAATACATCAAGAAGCACATTTAGAAAAGGGATTAAATGCAAGCCTCTTCATTTGGAGAGTCCCATAGTGACACTTTACAGGACATATGAAGATATAGTGGTTACTTATCATTTTTTATTCATATTGTTACTCCTTCTGAATTGATTCTAATTTATCATGCCAAAAGTTATTTCGTTAATAATCACAGAGCACTGTTATTCATATCTCCTTCTGAATTGATTCTAATTTATCATGCCAAAAGTTATTTCGTTAATAATCACAGAGCACAGTACAGAGCTGTGTGCTTAATAGGTGATCAATGAAATCATAAAATAGGTACTTCGGATAGGTATAAATTATTCTTACAAACTTCACTTATTGAAAAAAAGGAATGGTTAAAGCTGGGCTGAGAAAAACAATTGCTCTTTTTTGGTAATAGACACCTTCTATTTCGAGTTAACAAGAATTAAATGAACTGTGGTAGCCTGAATGTTATCATGCATTTATATTGCATGAATTTATACCAACATTATTTTTATATAGCCTTTGTTAAACTTGGGAAAATGTGCCAAGCAGGTGAAAGATCCTCTGTGACTTCTTATAAATTAACTAAAGATTTGAATTTGACAAGAGTTAAAACAAACTTTTGTAGTAAACTAGCTAACATCACAAAAGGAAGAGAATCTTTAATATGGTATACAATTTATTCTTTCAATCTCTCAGCTTTATTGCATCTGATAACATGGTAACATCTCTTGTATTTTTTAATTTAAGTCATGGACAATTCAAAAGTATAACATTTAGAAATAGTGTTTTATCAAAGATCATTAGTATCACACCTTAAGGTCTCAGCTGGTGAATTCCATCTAGGTGCATCCATGAACATGTATATGCTTTCTAAAAACCCTACTACAGAATTCATATTTCTTATAGGTAGCTACAAAAAATATTTAAAGAACCACCTTCTATGGTTTTTTTGTTGTTAAAATCCAGATGCATTATTTTCTTTATGTCCCAATCTTATAATTTTTAATCATAAATTGTAGGAGTGAGTAATAATGAAGATTGATTTTCACCATTCTAGGTAAGATAATCAGATAAAATTTAATTTAGTAAATCAAATGCATAAAATTATTAGAAGATTTGATTTACAGACATCTAAGAGAAATTTTCCTGCATAATTTTCTTTAAGTTTTCAGGGATAAAAAAGAATGAAATTCTGCCATTTGCAACAATATGGATGATCCTGAAGAAAATTATGTTGTGAGATAAACCAGACACGGAAAGAGACATACGGGATGTCTTCACTTATAAGTGGATGCTAAGAAAGAAGAAAAGGAAGGAAGGAAGGAAGGAAGGAAGGAAGGAAGGAAGGAAGGGAGGAAGGAAGGAAGGAAGGAAGGAAGGAAGGAAAGAAGGAACCACAATAATATGTTGATCTTTCAGAAGGAGAGAAAAAAATTTGGTTACTAGAGGTAGGAAGGTGGTGGTGAGGGGTAGAGAGAGATTGAGTATGGGGTTTAAAGAATAATTATGATTTATGATAATGAACATGCTAATAATATTGATTTGATAAACACATGTTATACACGGGTGATTGTAGTCAACAATGTACTGCACAAGTTATATATACTC
>NW_007727954.1:303225-308808 GCF_000696425.1 Galeopterus variegatus
AAGGAAGGAAGGAAGGAAGGAAGGAAGGAAGGAAGGAAGGAAGGAAGGAAGGAGGGAGAAAGAAAAGAACACAATAATATGTTGAACTTTCAGAAGGAGAGAACAACTCTATGGTTATTAGAAGTAGGAGGGGCAAGGAAGAGGTTGGTTGAGGGGTGATTGAGTAAAGGGCATAATGAATAATTACAATTAGTTAGTAAAAATGAATATGCTAATAATGTGGATTTGATCATCACTTGTACACAAGTGATGGTAGTAAATACCATACCTCTAAAATATGTATAATCAATTATGCTTCAATAAAAATAAACAAATGAATAAATAAAAATAAAATAAACATTAAACATAAATAAATAAAATGAACATTAAGGTTGAGGATAATTGGGTGGGGGTCATGGGGTACAAATGCAATTCCTGGTAATGGGTATGCTGCCAGTATAAATCTGGCCTTCACATCATGGGCACAAGGGGTGACAATTAGTTTTGTATCTACGAATACCCATAATACAAAAAAGAAAAAAAAATAACAAAAAAATTGAGCACAGCCTGCTAAAAGCAAGTTTGATACAAAAAGGAAGAAATACACACCTTCCACGAGAGTGAACAACAACTTGACTTTCTTCCTGAATTTGAATTTTATAGTTTCACTACGTATACATATACATGCTATCTAATGAATTCTCAACTAAGAGGGTGGTTCCCAGTTATATAACCTAGTCATGCACATGCTCAATTGGTCTTTTTTAGAGCATGTTCATTGGTCAAATTCTATCACATGCATCAAATATACTCAAATATTCTCAGTGCTCCCTAGCACCTCCAGTTGGGAGGTCACTGAAATTACATAAATCTGCCTTCCCTTGGTCTCGATGCTGGTGCCAAAAATAAGTGCTACAGGCCACCATAGCTTAGGACTCAAAGGCAGGACTCCAGTCCTAGGGTAGATGGTTTGAGACCCAGGGGAGTAGCCTGAAACTTGAACTCAGGTAACTGAACATCTCCTGTCTCAGAATGATGTGCTTAAAATGTTTTCAGAATGCTGGTGAAGGAATTCCAGGAAAACATAGCTCTCAATTTCACTCTTTGATTTTAAAAATGATTAATTCACAGAAATGTAAGGAAACTTCTGGCAATTATGTCAACTTCCTATATTACCAGAGACTGTGAAATTTTCAGGGAAACACCAGAAGTGCTGCACAAGTTTATTTCTGCCAAAAACCATGCTTATTCCTGAGGCCATTGAGAAAGAAGTGATAGTTTTTACTTCTCTTTTGCTTTCTGAGTTGGCTTTACTGCTCTGCTTTTGAAGCTTTTCATTGGCAAAATCTCAACAGAAACTTGCTGGCAATGTTTCCTGTCCCTAAGACCCTAGAGAGTGCCAGGAAATACTGGGGATAATTGTTGGTGGAAACAGTATTTTCTCCATTTGCTATCACACACATCTCACAAGTTCTGTTGAGACTATTTCTTAAACAGATCTGAAATTTATTCACTTACCTCCACATATACCATTATCATCCAATTACATGTCAGCATTCTTTCTCACATGGCCTATTGCAACCGTTATTAACTGGACTTTAAATACTTCTAATATTGGATTTGTTTCCCTCACATTTGCTCAGCCACCAGAGGCATTGTCCCAAAGTGCTTACTACATTATGTCGTGCAACTGCATAAACCCCTTCATGACTTTTTTTTTGCATTCAGATGAAATCAAAATACTTACAGTAGTGCCAGCTATAAAATAATAGAAGCTACATTATGTCGTGCAACTGCATAAACCCCTTCATGACTTTTTTTTGCATTCAGATGAAATCAAAATACTTACAGTAGTGCCAGCTATAAAATAATAGAAATTATTAAATATTGACTATGGGCAAGGAATGTACTAAGAACTTGCTTTTTGGTGCATCATTGAAGCATTTGAAATACAATAGAAGATAGATATTCTTATTATCTTTATTTCATCAATGAGAAAATGAAACAAAAATTGATCAAACAACTTATTTATGGCTACTCAACAAGTCAATATAAGAACTAATGATGGGCCATACTGAATTCCTGAGTGAATATGTCTCTATGTATATATACTGTACACATATTAAGCAATTATCTTTTCGTTCCTCTTGTTCTCTATCATGTACCATGAGACTTACTGACTTTATACCAGCATTTAAATGTTGTTAACCTCACTTCATAGTACTTGCAATTTTAAGTTATGGGATATTGGGAGAAGGGTAAATATCATTTAAGGACTTTACCTTTTTCTTCTTGGAAAGGGATTAATGTGTTTCCAGTTGTACGCAGGATAATGTATCGTGTTAGGCGAAACTATTATGTTATTGTACAATTTGAAATTTAAGTGTGATTTAAGGAGACAGTATGTACACCAAGTTGACAAGGGGTGGACTTGTGAAGGTTAATTCTAGGTGTCAATGTGGTTAGATGAAGGAATGCTGAGAAACCTGGTAAAGCTCTCTTTTCAGGTGTGTCCATGAGGGTGTTGCCAGCAGAGATTAGTATGAGACTCTGAGTGGCCTGGGTGGGAAAGACCCACCCTCAGTGTGGGAGGGAACCATTCAGTCCGCTGGGGTCTGGAGAGAACAAAAGACAGAGGAAAGAGGTGAAGCTCTCTCTCTATCCGCTGGAGCTGGGATATACTCTTCTCTCCTGTCCGTGGACATCAGAGCTCGAGACTCTTCAGCTTTTGGGTTCCAGAACTTACACCAAGGACACCATCAGCTTCCCCGGTTTTGAGACCTTTGGACTTGGACTGAGCCACGCTACCGGCATCCAGTTTACAGACGGCCTATCGTGAGACTTTTCTTCATAGCCATGTGAGCNACTACATTATGTCGTGCAACTGCATAAACCCCTTCATGACTTTTTTTTTGCATTCAGATGAAATCAAAATACTTACAGTAGTGCCAGCTATAAAATAATAGAAATTATTAAATATTGACTATGGGCAAGGAATGTACTAAGAACTTGCTTTTTGGTGCATCATTGAAGCATTTGAAATACAATAGAAGATAGATATTCTTATTATCTTTATTTCATCAATGAGAAAATGAAACAAAAATTGATCAAACAACTTATTTATGGCTACTCAACAAGTCAATATAAGAACTAATGATGGGCCATACTGAATTCCTGAGTGAATATGTCTCTATGTATATATACTGTACACATATTAAGCAATTATCTTTTCGTTCCTCTTGTTCTCTATCATGTACCATGAGACTTACTGACTTTATACCAGCATTTAAATGTTGTTAACCTCACTTCATAGTACTTGCAATTTTAAGTTATGGGATATTGGGAGAAGGGTAAATATCATTTAAGGACTTTACCTTTTTCTTCTTGGAAAGGGATTAATGTGTTTCCAGTTGTACGCAGGATAATGTATCGTGTTAGGCGAAACTATTATGTTATTGTACAATTTGAAATTTAAGTGTGATTTAAGGAGACAGTATGTACACCAAGTTGACAAGGGGTGGACTTGTGAAGGTTAATTCTAGGTGTCAATGTGGTTAGATGAAGGAATGCTGAGAAACCTGGTAAAGCTCTCTTTTCAGGTGTGTCCATGAGGGTGTTGCCAGCAGAGATTAGTATGAGACTCTGAGTGGCCTGGGTGGGAAAGACCCACCCTCAGTGTGGGAGGGAACCATTCAGTCCGCTGGGGGTCTGGAGAGAACAAAAGACAGAGGAAAGAGGTGAAGCTCTCTCTCTATCCTCTGGAGCTGGGATATACTCTTCTCTCCTGTCCGTGGACATCAGAGCTCGAGACTCTTCAGCTTTTGGGTTCTAGAACTTACACCAAGGACACCATCAGCTTCCCCGGTTTTGAGACCTTTGGACTTGGACTGAGCCATGCTACCGGCATCCAGTTTACAGACGGCCTATCGTGAGACTTTTCTTCATAGCCATGTGAGCTAATTCCCCTGATAAATCCCTCTCATATAGTTATAACATATCCTACTGATTCTGTCTCTCTGGAGTACCTTGACTAACATATTTTGGTACCAGGAGTTTTTCTTTTCTCTCACTTATCTTTCATTTTCTTGTACATACTGACATATATCTTTATCTGTTGCCTGGGCACATGTTATTTCTTCTTTGTGAAATAACTTTCCTGTTACTATTTGTAAGACATATTTTTCATGTCATTATTTAAGTATCTCCTCAGAGAGGACTTTTAAGATCATTCTGTTTAAAGCATGACTTTTACTATTATTTTCTGTATATCTTTTTATATTAAATTTTCCACAGTGCTTGTTATAAATTTTAATTTGTTTTGATAACTTATTTTCTTTCCCCTTGGATGTATTCTAAGTTGCACAAAGGCTTTTTCTTAAGCATTATCTACTCTGTATCTTGACCAGTGATTTGTACAATGTGGACCCTCGATAAATATTAATGAATGAACAAATTAAGGTTTCAGCTGCTCAGGTTTGGAAGTCATCCAAAATTTACAAAAGCAACTATCAAGTCATTCTTAGTGTTTTATTAATGTCAAAGATTGGATGCCCCAATTTCTTTAAAAAACTGTCCTTCTTAAGAAGTGGAAAAAGTTTGCCTGTTTTCTAAGTTACCCCAAATTTAAGCCACAATAGATCCTATTCACCCATCCTCCAATCCTAGATTATGCAAATCTTTCTGGTTCTAACTACTTGAATTCAATAGGTGGAACATGGTGGAAAAACCTACCCTGCACTGTCCAATATGATAGCTCCTAAAAGATGTGACTATTGAGCACTTGAAATGAGTGTAGTCTAAACTGAGATATTATGTAAGTTTAAAATACACACAGTGTTTTGAACATAATGTAGAAACAAAACAATAAATAATATATTGTTAATTTCATGTTGATGCCTGTTGAAATGATAATGTATTACATTTATGTGGTTGAGCAAACTATGGCATTGAAATAAATTGTATCTGTTTACTTTTACTTTTTAAAGTATGGCTACTAGAAAATTAAAATTCGTGTTTATATCTTACATTTGAGTCTTGTAATATAATTCTGTTAGCTAGTGCAATAACATGTCCCACAGGTTTCCAGTTCTGTTAGGTTCGATCTTTACATTATCCCTGCAAGTTCAGACATTTGCAGAAGTCAATTACCTTAAGCAAGTAACCCCCAGTAGACAACAACTCAATGAAATCTGTGACTCTGAAGAATTTGTATGTGGCCTCAAGAACTACCTCAGGCATGCCACAATGTAGCCCCATTTTGTTTTTTTTTAATTCATTGCTTTTGGATAGTTTATGTTTCTTCACACCAAAGGTTAACTCCTTGCCTCCCATTAACTGAATTCTCATGGTCAGAAATAAATTGGTGTCAAGGTGTATCATATCCTTTCTTTGACTATGAAGGTTATAATAGTAAGTTCAACTGGATAACAGAAGAATTATTTGACTGATTTATCTCCTCTTGACAATAGTTTATTTCAACACAGAAATACCTTACTAGTTTTCCTGTAGTCACTCACTTCTCCAACAATGTTTTTTAAAAACAGATATTATGATTACTACCTTGCTACTTATTGGTAATTTTTAGATAAAGCAATTTTTTTTTTT
>NW_007727954.1:309121-310292 GCF_000696425.1 Galeopterus variegatus
TTTTTTTTTTTAGTTAAAATAAAAAAGAACATATTTACCCTTTGGACCTAGAAGCACATTTCAGGGGTTTTATCTGAAATAAATAAATGTACCAGAGTGAAAATATATGAATGTATATGAAAAGATGTGTACTGACATTATTTCCAGTTTTTATACATTACAATACCAATATGAGATAATACCATGCTGCTTAATAACCTGCCATTATTTCATTTTTTCACTTATTAAAATACTGCATGTATCTATCACAGTCAAAACATATTGACTAAAATTTGCAGAGTGTAAATGTACAATTACCTATTTAACTCCATAACTTATATTTTCTATTTTTCTTCCTGTTTTTCATAATTAATGCTATGTGCTAACTTAGCTAGGCTATGGTGCCCAGTTGTTTGGTCAAATGCTATTTTAGATGTTGTTATGAAGGTAGTTTTTTGATATTAACATTTAAATCAGTAGACTTTGAATAAGGCAGATTACCCTCCAAGAAGTGTATAGGACAATCCAATCAGTTGAAGATCTTAAGAACAAGGACTAGGTTTCCCAAAGAAGAAGAATTTGTACTCAAGACTGCAATATCAAGGGTTACCTGAACTTCTAGCTGGCCAGCCTATACTACAAATTTAGGACTTGCCAGTATTCAATTGTGTCAGCCAGTTCCTTAAAATAAATAGAACTCTCTCTCTCTCTCTCTCTCTCTCTCTCTCTCTCTCTTTCTCTTTCTGTATATATAACATTGATTTTCTTTCTCTGGAAAACCAAGGTTAACATGCTATTCATTGTAATCCTTGTAATTCAAATATATTTCTTAATTTCTTGAGGTGGATCATACATTTTTAAAAATTTTACCCAAAGCTGAAACTTGTATAATAAAATAGTTTTCTTACTCACATTTAGATTTCAGAACTGTCTTTTTTTAAAAAATTAAAATTTTTTTTTTTTATTTTGTCAATATACAATGTGGTTGATTATTGTGGCCAATTACCGAAACCTCCTTCCTTCCTCCCTCTCCCACCTCCCTCCCAAAAATGTCCTTTCTGTTCACTTGTTGTACAACTTCAAGGAATTGTGATTGTTGTGTCTTCCTTCCTACCCCCGCAGTTTATTTGTGTATTTATTTATTTATTTTTAACTCCCTCAAATAAGTGAGAACATGTGATATTTCTCTTTC
>NW_007727954.1:311292-311985 GCF_000696425.1 Galeopterus variegatus
CTGCAATGAACATTGGGGAACAGGTATACCTTCGACTTGATGATTTCCATTCCTCTGGGTATATTCCCAGCAGTGGGATAGCTGGGTCATA
The DNA here is from genome assembly GCF_000696425.1 of Galeopterus variegatus. Classification (NCBI taxonomy): domain Eukaryota; kingdom Metazoa; phylum Chordata; class Mammalia; order Dermoptera; family Cynocephalidae; genus Galeopterus; species Galeopterus variegatus. The sequence continues at coordinate 311,384 of NW_007727954.1, forward strand.
TGGTAGATCTATCTGCAATTGTTTGAGGAATCTTCAGACCATTTTCCATAGAGGCTGCACCATTTGGCAGTCCCACCAACAATGTATGAGAGTTCCTTTTTCTCCGCAACCACGCCAGCGTTTATCATTCACAGTCTTTTGGATTTTAGCCATCCTAACTGGGCTGAGATGGTATCTCAGTGCGGTTTTGATTTGCATTTCCTGAATGCTGAGTGATGCTGAGCATTTTTTCATGTGTCTGTTGGCCATTCATATAACTTCCTTTGAGAAATGTCTGTTTAGTTCTTTTGCCCATTTTTTAATTGGGTTGCTTGTTTTTTTCTTGTAATGTTGTTTCAGTTCCTTGTATATTCTGGATATTAATCCTTTGTCAGATGTATATTTTGCAAATATTTTCTCCCACTCTGTTGGTTGTCTTTTAAATCTGTTAATTGTTTCTTTTGCTTTACAGAAGCTTTTTATTTTGATATAATCCCATTTGTTTATTTTTCCTTTGGTTGCCCGTGCTTTTGGGGTCGTATTCATGAATTCTGTGTCCAGTCCTATATACTGAAGTATTCTCCTATGTTTTCTTTAAGAAGTTTTATTGTTTCAGGGCATAT
>NW_007727954.1:313581-321760 GCF_000696425.1 Galeopterus variegatus
ATGTTGAATTGGAGTGGTGAGAGTGGGCATCCTTGTCTTCTTCCTGTTCTTAAAGGAAAAGCTTTCAGCTTTTCCCCATTCAGGATGATATTGGCAGTGGGTTTATCATATATGGCTTTAATTATGTTGAGATAATTTCCATCTATACCTAACTTAAGGAGGGTCTTTGTCATGAATGAATGTTGAATTTTATCAAATGCTGTTTTAGCCTCTATAGATATGATCATATCGTCCTTTTGTTTTATTTTATTAATATGGTGTATCACATTTATTGATTTGTGTATGTTCAACCAACCTTGCTTCCCTGGGATGAATCCCACTTGATCGTGGTGAATAAATTTATGTATGTGTTGCTGTATTCTGTAGGCTAGTATTTAATGAGGATTTTTGCATCTATATTCATAAAGGAAATTGGCCTGTCGTTTTATTTTTTGGTTATATCTTAAACTGGTTTTGGTATCAGGATGATGTTTGCTTCATAGAATGAGTTTGGGAGATTTGCGTCTGATTCAATCTTTGGAATAGTTTGTAAAGTATCGGTGTCAATTCCTCCTTGAATGTTTGATAAAATTCTGCTGTGAATCCATCTGGTCCTGGGCTTTTCTTTGTTGGGAGCTTTCTGATAACTGCTTCAATCTCCTTTCTTGTTATTGGTCTGTTCAGATTTTCTACGTCTTCATGGCTCAATTTTGGAAGCTTGTGTGTGTCCAGAAATTTATCCATTTCCTGCATATTTTCAAATTTGTTGGTGTATAGTTGTTTATAGTAGTCTCGAATGATTCCTTGCATTTCAGATGAATCAGTTGTAATATCACCTTTTTCATTTCTAATTTTTGTTATTTGAATCTTCTCTCTTCTTTTTTTAGTTAGCCATGCTAATGGTTTGTCAATTTTATTTATCTTTTCAAAAAACCAAGTTTTTGACTCATTGATCTCTTGTACTGTTTTTTTTGGTTTTCAATTTCATTGAGTTCTGGTCTGGTCTTAATGATTTCTTTCCATCTGCTAACTTTAGGTTTGGATTGTTCTTGTTTTTCTAGTTCTTTAAGGTGAAGTGTTAGGTTGTTCACTTGCCATCTTTCCATTCTTCTGAGGTGAGCCTTTAATGCAATAAATTTCCCTCTTAGTACTGCTTTTGCAGTGTGCCACAGGATTTAGTATGATGCATCATTATTTTCATTAGTTTCGATAAATTTTTTGATTTCCTGCTTGATTTCTTCTTCGACCCATATGTCATTAAGTAGAATGCTGTTTAATTTCCATGTGTTTGTATAGTTTCTGGAATTTCATTTGTTATTGATTTCTAATTTTAATCCGTTGTGGTCTGAGAAAATACATGGGATAATTTCGATTTTTTTTGAATTTTTTTGAGACTTGATTTGTGACCTAATATGTGATCTATCCTGGAGAATGATCCATGTGCTGATGAGAGGAATGAATATTCTGAGGTTGTTGGATGGAATGTTCTGTAGATATCTGCCAAGTCCAATTGGTCTAGAGTATTGTTTAGACCTTGTTTTTCTCTGCTGACTCTTTGCCTAGATGATCTGTCCAATATTGACAGTGGGGTTTTCAGGTCCCCTGCTATTATGGTATTAGTGTCTATTTCCTTCTTTAGGTCTAATAGAGTTTTTAGTTTCTATTTCCTTCTTTAGGTCTAATAGAATTTGTTTTATAAATCTTGCTGTCTCGACATTGGGTGCATATATATTTAGGATTGATATGTCTTCTTGATGGATCAATCCTTTTATCATTATGTAGTGTCCCTCATTGTCTCTTTTTATTGTTTTTAGTTTATAGTCTATTTTATCAGATATAAGAATAGCTACTTCAGCTCGTTTTCTTTTCTGTTTGCATGGTAAATCTTTTCCATCCTTTCACTCTTAGTCTATGTGCGTCTTTATGGGTGAGGTTGGTCTCTTGAAGGCAGCATATACTTGGGTCCTCCTTTTTAATCCAGTCAGCCAGTCTGTATCTTTTGATTGGGGAATATAAGCCTTCTACCTTAAGAGTTGTTATTGAAAAGTGTTGATTTATTCCTAGCATTTTATTGATTATTGTTTGGTTGTCTTAGGTGTCTTTTGTTCCTTTCTTCTGATTTACTGTTTGTTTTCTGTGTTTGTGGGTTTCTTGGGTTGTAGGTAGCGTTTTTGTTTGTTTGTTTCCTCTTCATGAATGCCATTTTTATTATACTAGTGGGTTTTGATTTTTCTTGGGTTTTTATGGCAGTGGTAGTTATTTTTCAGGAACCAAACCCAGTACTCCCTGTTATAAATAAATGTATATAGTCATGTGTTAGTTAACAACAGAGATTCGTTCTGAGAAATGTGCCGTTAGGCGATTTCGTCATTGTGTGAACATCATAGCATGTCCTTACACAAACCTAGATGGTGTAGCCTACTACATGCCTAGGCTATATGGTATAGCCATTATAATCTTGTGAGACCACTGTTGTATATGTGGTCTGTCGTTGACCAAAATGTTGTTGTGTATCACGTGACTGTACCTTCATTATTGTGGTTTGAAATATTGTCACCCATAAAGATGATTCTGAATGTTTCCAAGTAAATTACTATCAATGTTTCACTCCAGCAGCACAGTTTGGAAGAGTGTAGAGGCTGTGCTTCAAATAGCATCTGCTCTTCCTGGGAATGGTTCCTTCCCACAGCATGGCTGACTTGTGTCTTAAGTTCCAAAGTCAGAATATCAAGCAAAAAAACCATAGGACTACCCCTGAAATTCATTTGGTCACCCACAAAGAACTATATCATCTCTTTAAATGTCAAAACATGGCACCCTAGCCATGTCCTGGGAAGATACACACTGTATCTTTACACAGACTCACACCAGGTGGTACTTGAGGGACTTGATGGTCTGAGAATTGCTTTCTTATCCTTCTCTAATTTTTTTTTTGAGTCTTAATTTTGTGAGGTAAAAGCCAGAATATAAGCCAAGAAAACTCTCTCCCCCCCACCTCCCATCTAGCTGGTTATCCACAAGGACAGCCTTGGACAAGCCCACAGCCATGATGACTCTGGTCTCCTTCCTGCAAGGTTTTATAGATACAAGTCATACACACTTGTTCATTTTTCCTAACGGCGCTTTTAGATTAGAAACATGCTGGGTCACCATCTCCTTTCTCCTACCCTAGATCTGAATACCTGGGAAAACATTACAGGCTTTTGCATTTCAGTTGTAATTTTCATAAATTTATTGTTGTGGTGTTTCCCAAAGTGTGGCAGTGGACCGCTTCTGGTAGACCAGGTGAATGTGGGTGGTGCACTACTAAATATTTTTTTAAATATCAATAGTTAAGTTTTTGTTTCAGTGTGCATTAGAAAACAAATTAACAAACACATTTAGCCCAATATTTTATGGATATAAATTTTCAGAATTAGTCCACATGATGATATTTAAGATTTTTAAGTGAAATGACTATAATAAAAAATATTAGGTAAATAGTGATAAAGTTGATATATATACTTGGCAAACATTGTGAAAGTCACTGCCTACAGACTCACAATGAGAAAGTGTTGGTGGCTTGGACCAGGAAGGTGACAGTGGCACTGGGGAGAAATGGGAAGATTTAAGAGGTATTTTGGGAAGGATCCAATAGGCCATGGTGATGGATTGGACAGCGTGGGTAAGACAGAGAAGTGAGTAGAATGCTAGGTTTCTGACTTCAGAAGCCCCATGGAAAGTGATGCCAAGTCCTCAGAACTCACATGACACACTGCTGGGGATCTCAGTATTGCACGCTCTAGGAAGTACTGCAGTTTGTGGCTTGCATGTCAGTCTCTCCTCAGGGGTGCAAGTGCTACCTTATTCATTTGATGTAAGGCCAAGCATGCAGAAGGTGTTGAACCAATGTTGACTAAAGGACTAGTTGAGAACTCGAGGCAAAGAACACACGGGTGGTTGACTCATGGAGTAGAGGACTCCCCCTGCCCCATTTTAAATTTCATTTCAAAAAAGTCATATTGAAACTAGACTCCAGTATTAGCCTGCCATTACAAAGACCTACACATAAACACAACAGTAGCCCCACCCTTCTGCCTCAGGGACATAGAAATGTGCTTGGTGACAGGCAGAGCTGAGGCCAAGTGAGCAGCTTGAAGTGACATTAGGATAATAGAGAGAAATTAAAGTCAATCCAAGCCATATATGTATGTATAGATAGATAAGTATATTGGCATGTGTATATCTAAATGTTTAGATATACACATAGACATATATGTATATATAGAGAGAGATATCTCTAGCTATATATGATGTCTAAAACTATAGATATCTATATTTATGTCTATAGATATATATGTCTATGTGTGTGTGTGTTTAATTTATTTATTAGCACCATGAACCTAAATTAGAGTAATAACTGGCTGACAAAATGTAGGCTCAAATTTCCCATTAATCCATCTAAGTCATCCAAGTGACTTGCTTACATGAATCTTAAATTATTCTAAGTGATTCTTAAGTGATTTATTGTAACTTCGGGCAGGTAAATGGCATTTGGAAGCTGAAAAATGTGTAGGAAGAGTAGAATCAAAGAGGATGGTAAATCTTCTTTAAATAGAAACAAGAGAGAGAAAGAAACAATGATTAAGGTAATGGTTAGGACTCCCCATAAAGATATAAAATAAGCCGGCCACATGTACTTCTCTTTGTATGGCAGCCAGTGTGATGTCTTCAAGGTTTTATAGAGAGTGGACATGCCCCAGTGGGAGTGGAGCCGGAGAAAGAAAACAGACTTGTGAATGGAACCCCCTTTTGGAATCCCCAGAAATGAGGGGGCTCTGAAGACCTGCTTTTACATGGGTTGAGTCTCTTGACAATAGGATTTCGCTGGTTCAGAACAAGTTTAGAACTGGAGATCAGGAATGGGAAATTGGCCAGCTTCAGCTATTGAAAATTGAATAGGCTGGAAAGAACATACCTACAGTGACAGCTCTGGATGAAGCAGAGTGGGATGAGGAGAAGGCAATAGTCCAGCTTTCCTGAATGCACTTTTTCTTCATTACAACCACTTTTGGAGATTCTATACGTTTGTGGCTAGCTCTCTCTATAGTCTTTGTCCTCAGGTCTTTTGACACTCTAAATATGAATGAAGATACTTCACCAACAAGGTCAGACCCACATTCATTTAATATTGGGATTATTGTGTTCTCGCTTCTGTTTCTGAAAAGCTCACACTCTGACCTCTGGCCACATGGTATAACTCATATTGTTTTCCTGACACAAAAGCTAAGGCTGTAAGACGTTTATACATGAATAATTTGCTCAGGGCCAGGTAAATGCTACACAGTGGATTCAGCCCAAGCCTATCTGACTGTGAAGTTTATCAATTTCCTGCCATGCTCACCTGCCATCCTTCTTTCTTTCTGACAACTTTTTTACTGTGCAAAGACTTCTGGACAATTTCATAGAGTTTATAGCTGTCCTGGATCCCTGCCCCTTGATACCCATAGGTGTCCATGACATGTTTATTTTTTTTCAATTTCTTTCATAATTTTATTTATTTATTTTTATTATGAATATTCATGAGATACAAAGCTAATTGTCACCCCTTGTGCCCATGATGTGAGGGCCAGATTCATAGTGGGAGTGTACCCATTACCAGAAATTACTTTTGTACCTGTGTCCCCAACCCAATTATCCCCCAATCTCCCTCCCCCTTCGCCTTTCCCCCCAACTCCACTTTGTAGCACTAAGAATGTTCCCTCCCTCTGTAGGACCAGAACACTACTGTGGTCTTTCTTTCCTTCCTTCTTTCTCTCTTAGCTCCCACATATGAGTGAGCACATGTGGTATTTATCCCTCTATGTTTTGCTTATTTCACTCAACATAAGTTTGTCCAGGTTAATCCATGTTGTTGCAAATGGGAGTATTTCATTCTTTTTTATGGCAGAGTAGTATTCCATGGTGTATGTATACCACAGTTTCCTTATCCAATCATCCATCGATGGACATTTAGATTGGTTCCATAGCTTGGCTCTTAATCAGGGCTGCAATGAACACGAGAGTGCAGGCATCCCTTTGACATGATGATATTCATTTCTCTGGGTATATACCCAGAAGAAGGATTGCTGGATCGTATGGAAGACCTATCTGTAGTTGTGTGAGAAACTTCTATACTGTTTTCCCATAGTGGTTGCGCTGATTTACAGTCCCACCAAGAGTGCAGGAATGTTCCCTTCTCTCCACACCCTTGCCAGCATTTGTTATTCATCATCTTTTTGATTATAGCCAGTCTAACTGGGTTCAGGTGGTATTTCAATGTACTTTTAATTTGCATTTCCCTGATGACTAGTGATGTTGAGCATTTTTTCATGTACCTGTTGGCTATTTGTATGTCTTCCTTTGAAAAATGTCAATTCAGCTCCTTTGTCCATTTTTTGATTGGGTTATTTTTTTACTGTATAATTGCTTGAGTTCTATGTGTATTCTGGATATTAATTCCTTGATGGATGCATAGTTAGCAAAAATTTTCTCTCACTCTGTAGGTTGTTGTTTCACTCTCTTGATTGTTTCCTTTGCTGTGCAGAAGCTTTTTAGTTTGATATAGTCCCATTTGTTTATTTTTTCTTTTACTGCTTGTGCTTTGGGGCTCATGTTCATAAAGTTCGTGCCCAGACCTAATTGCTGAAGTGTTTCACCTATATTTTACCTTAGTAATTATGCAGTTTCAGGTCTTATACTTAAGTCTTTAATCCATTTTGAGTTGATTTTAGTGTATGGTCAGAGATGCATATCTAGTTTCATTCTTCTGCATATGGATATCCAGTTTTCCCAGCACCACTTGTTGAAATGGCAGTCTTTTCCCCAATGTAGATTTTTGTTGCTTTTGTCTAATATCAGATGGCTATAAGCCTGAGGAGTGATTTCTGTGTTCTCTATTCTACTCCACTGGCCTGAATGTCTATTTTTATACTAATACCATGCTGTTTTGGTTACAACGGCTTTGTAGTATAATTTGAAGTCAGGCAGAATTATGCCTCCAGCTTTATTGTTTTTGCTCAGGATGGCTTTGTCTGTTCGGGGTCTTTTGTTTTTCCATGTGAAAGGTAAGATTGTTTTTTCCATTTCAGTGAAGAATGTCATTGGTATTTCGATGGGGATTGCATTGAATCTGTAGATTGCTTTGGGTAGTATAGACATTTTCACAATGTTAATTCTTCCAATTCAAGAGCATGGAATATCCTTCCATCTTTTTGTGTCTTCTTTAATTCCTTTCAGAAGTGGTTTGTAATTCTCATTGTAGAGGTCTTTCACCTCCTTGGTTAAATTGATTGCTAGCTATCATATTTTTTTGATGACCATTGTAAGTAGGCTTACTTACTTTATTTCTCTTTCTGTTAATTCATTATTTAAGCAAATAAATTCTACTGATTTTTTTGGCATTTGTTTTGTATCCTGCAACATTACTGAAGTTATTAACCAGGTCTAGGAGTTTTTTGATGTAATCTTTAGGTTTTCTATATATAGTATCATGTCATCTGCAAAAAGGGAAAGTTTGACTTTATCATTTCCAATCTGGATTCCCTTTATTTCTTTCTTTTGCCTGATTACTCTAGCTAGTACCTCCAGTACTATGTTGAATAGAAGTGGTGAGAGTGGACATCCTTGTCTTGTTCCTGTCCTTAAGGGGAAGGCCTTCAATTGTTCCCCATTTAGAATATTGGCGGTGGGCTAGTCATAAATGGATTTTATTGTGTTTATTTTCCTTCTATAACTAGTTTGTGGAGAGTCTTTTTTTGTTGTTGTTCTAAAAGGATTATTTTTACTTATTTATTTATTTTTCTTTAAATTTTTATTTTGTCCATATACAATGTGGTTGATTATTGTGGCCCATTACCGAAACCTCCCTCCCTCCTCCATCTCCTCCCTCCCACCCAACAATGTCCTTTCTGTTTGCTTGTCATATAAATTTCAAGGAATTGTAGTTGTTATATCTTCTTCCCGCCCCTGTTTTTTTGGTGTGTGTTTGAATTTATTTATTCACTTTTAGCTCCCACCAATAAGTGAGAACATGTGGTATTTCTGTTTTTGTGCCTGACTTGTTTNAGTCAGGTAGTGTTATGCCTCCAGCTTTATTTGTTTTGCTCAGCATTGCTTTGGCTATGTGTGGTCTTTTATTATTCCATTTAAATGTCTGGATAGTTCTTTCCATTTCTGAGAC
>NW_007727954.1:322760-343123 GCF_000696425.1 Galeopterus variegatus
TTTTTCCATCTTCTTGTATCCTCTCTTATTTCTCTCAGTAGTGGTTTGTAGTTCTCATTATGGAGATTTTTTACATCCTTGATTAACTCAGTTCCTAAGTATTTTATTTTTTTGGTGGCTATTGTAAATGGGCAGGCTTTCTTGATTTTTCTTTCTGCATGTTCACTATCAGAGAAAAGAAATGCTACTGATTTTTGTGTCTTGATTTTGTGTCCTGCTACTGCACTGAAGTCATTTATCCACTGCAAGAGTTTTTTTGTAGATTCTTTAGGCTGTTCGATATATAGGATCATGTCATCTGCAAAGAGGGACAGTTTGACTTCATCTTTTCCAATCTGGATGCCCTTTATTGCCTTCTCTTCTCTGATTGCTCTGGCTAGTACTTCTAACCCTATGTTTAATTGGAGTGGTGAGAGTGGCCATCCTTGTCTAGTTCCTGTTCTTAAAGGAAAAGCTTTCAGCTTTTCCCCATTCAGGATGATATTGGCAGTGGGTTTGTCATATATGGCTTTAATTATGTTGAGATAATTTCCATCAATACCTAACTTATAGAGTGTCTTTGTCATGAATGAGTGCTGAATTTTATCAAATGCTTTTTCAGCATCTATAGTGTTGATCATATGGTCCTTGTGTTTGACTTTTTAATATGTTGTATCACATTTATTGATTTGCATATGTTGAACCAATCTTGCATCCCTGGGATGAATCTCACTTGATTGTGCTGAATAATTTTACGTATGTGTTGCTGTATTCTGTTTGCTAGTATTTTAGTGAGGATTTGTTCATCTATATTCATCAAGGATATCGGCCTGTCGTTTTCTTTCTTGGTTATATCTTTGCCTGGTTTTGGTATGAGGATGATGTTTGCTTCATAGAATGAGTTTGGGAGATTTGGTTCTAATTCAATCTATTGGAATAGTTTGTAAAGAATCGGTGTCAATTCCTCTTTGAATGTTTGGTAAAATTCTGCTGTGAATCCATCTGGTCCTGAGCTTTTCTTTGTTGGGGGACTTCTGATAACAACTTCAATGTCCTTTATTGTAATTGGTCTGTTCAAATTTTCTACTTCTTCATGGTTCAGTTTATTCATTTCCTCCAGGTTTCCAAACTTTTGGGGGTATAGTTGTTTATAGTATTCTCGAATGATTCCTTGTATTTTAGATGAATCAGTTTTTATATCACTTTTTTCATTTCTAATTTTTGTTATTTGAATCCTCTCTCTTCCTTTCTTTGTTAGCCATGCTAATAGTTTGTCAATTTTGTTTATCTTTTCAAAAAAACCAATGTTTTTATTCGTTGATCTTTTGTATTGTTTTTTGGGTTTCAATTTCATTAAGTTCTGCTCTGATATTAATCATTTATTTCCATCTGCTAACTTTAGGTTTGGATTGTTCTTGTGTTTCTAGTTCTTTAAGGTGAAGTGTTAGGTTGTTCATTTGCCATCTTTCCATTCTTCTGAGGTGATCTGTTAATGCAATAAATTTCCCCCTTAATACTGCTCTTGCAGTATCCCAGAAGTTTTGGTATGATGTGTCATTATTTTAATTAGTTTTGATAAATTTTTTGATTTCCTGCTTGATTTCTTCTTCGACCCATATGTCATTAAGTAGAATGCTGTTTAATTTCTATGTGTTTGTATAGTTTTCAGAGTTTCATTTCTTATTGATTTCTAGTTTTAATCCATTGTGGTCTGAGAAAATACATGGGATAATTCCAATTTTTTTGAATTTGTTGAGACTTGATTTGTGACCTAATATGTCATCTATCCTGGGGAATGATCCATGTGCTGATGAGAGGAATGAATATTCTGAGGTTGTTGGATGGAATGTTCTGTAGATATCTGCCAAGTCCAATTGTCTAGAGTATTGTTTAGACCTTGTTTTTCTCTGCTGATTCTTTGCCTAGATGATCTGTCCAATATTGACAGTGGGGTGTTCAGGTCCCATGCTATTATGGTATTAGTGTTTATTTCCTCCTTTGGTCTAATAGAGTTTGTTTTATATATCTGGCTGCTCCAACATTGGGTGCGTATATATATATGATTGTTATGTCTTCTTGATGCATCAGTCCTTTTATCATTACGTAGTGTCACTCATTGTCTCTATTTATGGTTTTTAGTTTAAAGTCTATTTTGTCAGATATGAGAATAGCTACTCCAGCTCGTTTTTCTTTTCTGTTTTAATGGTAGGTCTTTTTTCCATCCTTTTATTCTTAGTGTATGTGAGTCTTTATGGGTTAGGTGGGTCTCTTGTAGGCAGCATATAGTTGGGTCCTCCTTTTTAATCCAGTCAGCCAGTCTGTGTCTTTTGATTGGGGAATTTAAGCCTTTTATATTAAGAATTGTTATTGAAAGGTGTTTATTTGTTCCTAGCATTTTATTGGTTGTTTGGTTGTCTTAGGTGTGTTTTGTTCCTTACTTTCTGATTTGCTGTTTGTTTTCTGTGTTTGTTGGTTCCTTAGGTTGTAGATCGTGTTTTTGTTTGTTTGTTTTCTCTTCATGATTGCCATATTTATTATACTAGTGGGTTTTGATTTTTCTTCGGTATTTATGGCAGTGGTAGTTATTTTTCAGGAACCAAACCCAGTACTCCCTTCAGAATTTCTTGTAAGGTTGGTTGTGTGGTGGTGAACTCCCACAGTTTTTGTTTGTCTGAGAAATATACTATTTTCCCTCCATTTTGGAAAGATAGCCTTGCAGGGTAGAGTATTCTTAGCTGCAATCTTTGTCTTTTAGTATTTTGAATATATCTTCCCATTCCTTTCTGGCTTTTAGGGTTTGTGATAAAAAGTCTGGTGTTAGCCTGATTGGGGCTCCCTTATATGTGATTTGACGCTTCTCTCTTGCAGCTTTTAAGATTCTCTCTTTGTCTTTGAGTTTTGCCAATTTGAGTATAACATGTCTTGGAGACAGCCTTTTTGGGTTGAGTACGTTTGGAGATCGTTGAGCTTCCTGCATCTGAAGATCTGTGATTTTTCCTATACTTGGGAAGTTTTCTGCCACTATTTTGTTGAATATGTTTTTCAATGCAATCTCCTTTTTCCTCCCCTTCTGGAATACCTATGACTCTGATATTTGAGCACTTAAGTTTGTCTGATATCTCTCTCAGATTTTCTTCAATGTCTTTCATTCTTTTTTCTTTTTTTTTCTGCTTGTGTTATTTCAAACAGCCCATCTTCAAGTTCAGAAGTTCTCTCTTCAACTTCCACAAGCCTGCTGGTTAAACTCTCCACTGTGTTTTTTATTTCCCTGAATTGCTTCTTCAGTTTGGTAAGTTCTGCTACATTTTTTTCAGTGCATTGATTTCCTTGTACATTTCCTCTTTCAGGTCCCGTATACTTTTCCTTGTTTCATCATGATGTCTAGCTGAGTTTTCTTGTATCTCGTTCAGTTTCCTTAGAATTATCACTCAAAATTCCTTGTCAGTCATTTGAAGGGCTTCTTGTTCTATAGGATCTAGAGTTTGAGATTTATTAACTTTTGGTGGTGTACTTTCTTGATTTTTTGTATTTCTGGTATCTTTTTTTTGATGTTCATTCATTGTGGCAGGGGGTTTCACAGTCCACAGGGTTGACGCTATTGACTAACTAAGGTGTTGCTGTGTTTGCCAATTTGGTATGGCTACCTCTTTGACTGCTCAGTTGGCCTCTATTGTCTTTTGTGTGTGGTTGTCTCCGGTCTTGGGTCTCTCCGGGGAGCCACCTCTCTGGTCAGCTTGGACTCTGCTGGGTTGCTGGATCATGGGGCGGTACCGCAGGTTGTATGGTCTCTGCTGAGCTTCTACTTCCCGTGCAGGACTTCTCCCTGTTCCATTCACTCTGGCCCAGGCTACAGGATCATGCCGTGGCGGCCTCACATGGTGTGTGGTTTCTGCCTAGTCTCTGCCTCCCTAGCCGGATGACTCCCCACTCTGTGCGCACTAGGCTGGGCTGCTTGATCTCGCAGTGGCAGCCCCACAGGGTGTGTGTTTTCTGCCGAGTCTCCGCCTCCCCAGCAGGACTTCTCCCCACTCTGTGTGCACTGGACTGGGCTGGGACATGTCTTCTGCAACCCTTGTCTATCAGCTGGGCCTTCAAGACCCTGCTCGGCACTGCCTCGCCTACGAAGTCTTCCGGGTTTCTGCTAGGTGCAGATGACTGGTCACTCTGGGTGCCTTTGTAGCACTGTGTAGATCTTTCTTGGGACTTATCATCTTCCTCCTGGTATTGTGGGTATTTGTGTAATTGTCTTATCTCCCACACCAGAGCGTTAGCTCCTTGGCAGAGGAGCCTGTAGCACACGGTTCACCTTTTAATCCCCCTGGCGCAGACCGACTCCAGCGCCCACCCACAGTCAGCTCTCTGGCAGGTTCAAGTGAACTCGGGAATGCTCTGACCACACTATTCCTAACCAGAAATCGGTTAGGTGTTTTTCCAACCTGGTGGCCGCAGAGATGGTATCTGCCTCCTGGTAACAGGAAGTTTACCGGGGGCCAGAGCCCAGGGTGCAGTGGAGTGACAGTCTGCCTGGCCCGCACTTCCCTGCCCTCCCAACGCTGGCCGGGGATGCCCCACACCACCAGCCCTGCCAGAAAACCACAGAGGGTGTGGGAGGGGAGGCCAGCCTGCAGGCCCTGGGAAGCCTCACGCTGGGGCAAGCAGGTCGGAAGGCTCAGTGAGGAGCCGAGCTGGGTGAGGAGGACAGGCCCGGCCAAGCTGGACTGGAGCTGCCACCACCCAAGAAAATGGAGGCAGCCCCGGGTCCAGTGACTGACCCGGTGGGGCATGCGGAAGCCGGGCGGGCGTCTGACCCATGAGCAGGGCCGGGCTGGGGGTTACTCACGGGGCTGGGTTGGGCCGGCCAGCTCCCTCTCCACCTCCCTCACTGTCCCCGTCCTCGGCTGCCGCCGCCTCGGGCTGCTCACTCAGTCCCACGGCGCGGCTCGGGCGCTCCCAGGAATCTTCTGTTATGCTGGTCCGAAACCTCGAATCTGTAGTTGCTTTTTTATAGTTGTAAATGAGTTGATCTGTGGGAGAGAATGATGCTGGGGACCATCCATTCTGCCATCTTGACTGGAAGTTGTGGAGAGTCTTTATCATGAAGGAATGTTGAATTTTGTCAAATGCTTTTTCAGCATCTATTGAGATAATCATATAGTCTTTGTCCTTGAGTTTGTTGATGTGATGTATCACATTTATTGACTCTCGTATGTTGAACCATTCTTGCATCCCTGGGATGAATCCCACTTGATCACAGTCTATAATTTTTTTAATATGTTTCTGTATTCTAATTGCTAATATTTTGTTGAGGATTTTAGCATCTAGGTTCATCAGGGATATTGGCCTGTAATTTTCCTTTTTTTTGTTGTGTCTTTATCTGGTTTTGGTATCAGAGTTATGTTGGCCTTGTAGAATGAGTCTGGGAGAGTATCGTCTGTTTCAATTGTTTGGAACAGTTTCATGAGAATTGGTATTAACTCCTCTTTAAAAGTTTGATAGTATTCAGCTGTAATGCCATCCAGGCCCGGACTTTTTTTTTTGTTGGAAGATTGCTAATTATCACTTCAATCACCTTGCTTGTTATTGGTCTGTTCACGTTTTCTGTCTTTTCTTGTTTAAGTCTTGGTAATTTATATGTGTCTAGAAACTTATTCATATCTTCCAAATATTCAAATTTGTTGTCATACAGTTGTTTATAATAGTCCCTAATGATTCTTTGTATTTCTGTGGTATCAGTTGTAATATCTCCCTTTTCATCTCTAACTTTTGTTATTTGGGTCTTCTCTCTTCTTTTTTTTTTGTTAATCTAGCTAATGGTGTGTTTATTTTGTTTATCTTCTCAAAAAACCAACTTTGAGTTTTGTCAATCTTTTCTATTTTTTTGGGTCTCTATTTCATTTAGTTCTGCTCTGATCTTAATTATTTCTTTCCATCTAGTGCCTTTAGGTTTGGATTGTTGTTTTTCAAATTCTTTGAGGCATAGTGTTAGGTTGTTTATTTGGAGTCTTTCCATTTTTTTGATATAAGCATTTACTGCAATAAATTTGCCTCTTAGTACTGCTTTTGCAGTATCTCACAAGTTTTGGTATGATGTATCTTTATTTTCATTAGTTTCTAGAAATTTTTTGATTTCCTGTTTAATTTCTTCTTGGACCCATAGGTCATTCAGGAGCCTATTATTTATTTTCCATGTATTTATATAGCTTCCAGAGTTTTGCTTGTTGTTTATCTCCAGTTTTAGTCCATTGTGGTCTGAAAAGATTGTTGGAATGATTTCAATTTTTAAAAATTTGCTGAGACGAGATTTGTGACCTAATATGTGGTGTATCCTGGAGACTGTACTGTGAGCTGATGAGAAGAAAGTGTATTCTTTAGCTATTGGGTGAAATGTTCTGTATATATCTGCCAAGTCCAGTTGGTCTAGGGTGTAGATTAAATCCTGTGTCTCTTTGTTGACTTGTTTCTTGGAAGTCCTGTCCCATACTGAGAGAGAGGTGTTCATATCATCCACTATTGATGTATTAGGTCCTATCTCCTCCTTCAGGTCTAAGAGTGTTCGCTTGGTGTATCTGGGTGCTCCGGTATTGGGTGCACAGAGGTTTGTGATTGTTATGTCTTCTAGCTGTATAATTCCACTTATCATTATATAATGGCCTTCTTTGTCTTTTTAAATGTTTTTTGGTTTAAAGTCTATTTTGTTCGATATAAGAATAGCTACTCCTTCTCATTTTTGGTTTCTGTTTGCATGGTATATCTTTTTCCATCCCTTCACTTTTAATCTATGGATGTCTTTACAGGTGAGGTGGGTCTCTTGAGGACAGCACATACTTGGGTCTAGCTTTTTAATCCAGTCAGTTAGTCTGTGTCTTTTGAATGGGGAATTTAGTCCATTCACATTCAGAGTAGTTATTGAGAAGTGTTGTTTAATTCCTGTCACTTAATTGCTACTTGTATAGGTGGTTTAAATATCTTTTGATCATTATTTCCTCTTTTATTTCTCTTTTTCAATGTGAGTTGGGGATTTAAGACAGAATGATTTAGCTTCTTTCTCTTTCTTGCTGGCATTTTTGTTTTAACTGTGGGTTTTGCTCTTTCTTGTGTTTTCATGATGATGGTCACCATTATTCAAATTCCAGATGAATGAATCCCTTGAGAGTTTCTTGCAGGGTTGAACTCCCACAACCTTTGTTTGTCTGGGAAATACACTATTTTTCCCTCGTTTCTGAAAGAGAGCCTTGCTGGGTAAAGAATTCTTGGCTGGCAGTTTTTTTCTTTTAGTATTTTGAATATATCGCTCCACTTTCTTCTGGCCTGTAGGGTTTTGGTTGAGAAGTCTGCTGTTAGTTTGGTGGGGGTTCCCCTATACGTGACCTGATGCTTTTCTCTTCCTGATTGTAGAATTCTTTTTCTTTGAGCTTTATGAATTTAACTATAATATGTCTTGGGGAGGATCTTTTTGGGTTGAATCTGTTTAGGGACTTTTGAGCTTCCTGGATCTGAAGGTCTGTATCTTGCCCTACACCTGGGAAGTTTTCTGTTACTATTTTATTGAGTAGGTTTTCAATACCTTTTCCTTTCTCCTGCCCTTCCGGAATACCCAAAATTCAGATGTCAGAGTGCTTGAGGTTGTCTGCTATCTCTCTTAGGTTTTCCTCATTATTTTTAATTCTTTTTTCCTTTTTTTGTCTGCATGAGTTATTTCAAAAAGACCATCAAGCTCTGAAATTATTTCTTCTGCTTTCTCTACCCTGCTGCTCAAGCTCTCAGTCATGTTTTTTATTTCATTGAGTGAGTCTTTCATTTCTAGAAGTTCTGCTACACTCTTATTTATGGTATTAATCTCTTTGTAGATTTCCTCCTTCATATTCTGGATGTTTTTTCTTGTTTCATTGTGTTCTCTAATTGAGTCTTCCTTTATTTCTTCAAGTTTTCTTAAGATCATTGCTTGAAATCCTTTTTCAGACATTTCAAGGATTCCCTGTTCCATGGAGTCTGATTTTAGAGCATTACTGTATCCTTTCAGTGGTGTCATTTCTTCTTGATTGTGCTTCTAGTGTTTTTTCACTGATGCTTGGTCATTTGGTAGGGGGTTTGCTTCTTCTATTACAGTGAGGTTGGCTGTGGAGTGGCCTTGGTTGCTACTGTGGGGGGTGAATTGTCTTTGCTTGACAGTAGGTGTAGTGGTGGTTATATTCAACCACCTTGGTTCCCATTCTAGACTCTGTGGTCATAGAATGAGCCCCTGGTGTGTGGAGTTCTGCTGGGCCAAACTCAGTGGGTTGGATCCATAGGCTGGTGCTCCCCGCTGGGTCTGAGGTGGGATGAGGGACCACATGGAGCCATGCGGTTCTGCTGGCTGGTGTTGCTGCTGGCTGCTGCTGGTGGGCTCACCTGAGTGGTGCCAGTTCAGGGTGTGGGGGCGGGGTCTGGAGCTCCCCACCTGCCTGGTTCCAAGGCGGTGGGGTGAGGGAGCTGTGTGGAGCTGTGGTTCCGCTGGCTGGCACCAGCAGGCTCACCTGCGTGGTGCTGGTTTAGGGCCTACTTTGCTTTTTAATTAAGGATCATGTGAGTGCATATTAATATTTTCAGAAAATGATACCTGTTCCCAAATGGTTGTAAAATTTAGAGCTTATAATCAATTTGTTCAGAAGGAAGGATGAGTCATAAGGATTAATGTTTGAGTGAAGAGCTTTTGTTTATCCATTTATATGACAAATATTCATTGAGTGCCAATTATGAATTGAGTGTCTATTATGAATTTATTGAGTGCTTATTATGAATTATGAATATTGAGTGCCTATTATGAGCTGTTGAATGCTAGGCTAAGGTGTTTCTATTCACAGTACTTTTACTTTATAAACATACTGTTTTTATTCCTCTAACAAAAGGCTTCTTGGTTTCATTCTAATCACATTAATTTTAGCTGTGTATTTGAGTTATATAAGCTTTATATGTGTGCTAGCCTGGGACTTTAGTTATATTTATAGCATTTTTCTTATTGGAGATGTATTTCTGACTTTTCAGACAGTGTGGACCAATAACTGGATTGAGAATCAGAAAACATTGGAGCTGGCTTGCCTTAAACTCATACTATGACTTTGAGGTTCATTTTTCTCTCTAGACCTTAGTTTCCCCATAATAAAACGAGGTAGTTGAACTGAATCAGTGGTTCTCAAACTTATCAGATTGATGTCTTTTTAAAATAACAAATGTTTTGGAACTCTTTTCTTTTTACTATTCTAAAATGATACTAATAGGTAATTGATAATGAAACTTGTCTATACACATACTTGCAATAAACAATATGATACCTAACTATAATACAAAGGAGAAATGAAAGGGGAGTAACTTTTAATAAAATGTTTCATTCATTACCAGATGCTTACACCTATGTGTGTAATCATTGCAAATGTGACAACAGATAGATATAAGAATATTGTACATCTGTGGCTCAAATACCATGTCTTTCCAAATGATGCTAAAATTTTCTAAAATGCTGATCAGTTTGGCTTGGATCTTCCCTCAATTTACAAGGAACAAATATTGATGTGTATTAAAACTGTGTAAAAATACTTTATGCTTATCTGTAAAAAGGAGTTAGACTCTAGGTGCAGATAATCATAAGCAGTTTTTCAACTACATGAATGTTGGGTGGGGCATATGAAAGAGGTGTGGGACATGGTACAGTTTTTCTCTATTCTCCATTGTGCTGGTCTCCCTGTGCACTGCAGGACATCTATCTGGTCGTCTGTGTAGCTGCTAAATATCAGTAGCATCGCCATACATTCTCATTATGCCCCCTAGGGGGTGCTGCTCCCCCTGTTGAGAACAACTGGACTAGGAGATCAGGTTACCAGGTCAGGTTGATTCTTTGAGTCCCTATGTGGATTTTTATTGAATGAGATCCATCATGGGGTACTGTGTTATGGATTGAGAAGTCTTGTCTTTGTTTCTACCTTTGCTGCTTGTGCCTCCATTATTACCAACGTTAAAGACCTATTTACCTCATAATTTTAGGAGCATTGCTGCCTTATAAAAGATTTTGAAACTCTGGTATATAAAGATGCAGAATAATTAATTAATTTTAAATGGATAAAATAATAGGTTTCACCACATAGTTATCTTTTTGCATTTGTCATTTTGTTCATATGTGCCTTAGGATTTTTAAACAATTTCTTATTTTCTTAGGGGAGAGTAATATGCGTTATGGTCTATTATTTCCAGCAGATGGCAATGTTTGGTGCAAAAACGAATTGGTGTAACAACTGCAGATTGTCTAGTCTCTCTTTATATTTAAAATCCAAACTTCATAGTGCATATTTGAAAGTATTTCCCTTTGTTTAAAGACTTGATATGAGTTAACTCACTTAAGGCAATGGGTAGGTTGGTGAAGAGATGCATGAAATTCAAATTTTTACAAATTAAGTCACATTTTACTATTACAACAATATTTAAATAGATGGTCAAGATAAATTCCTTCATGAAATGAGTATTTGCCTCTTGATTTATCAGTCATATAAATTATGATTTTCTTTTCTTTTTAAAGATGACTGGTAAGGGGATCTTAACCCTTGACTTGGTGTTATCAGCACCACACTCTCCCGAGTGAGCCAAGACCTGGCCCCTAAATTCTGATTTTCTTATGGCTTTTTAAAAATAGTTCATTTTGAAACAGTTTCAGACTTCCCGAAGAATTGCCAGAACAGTACAAAGAACTCTCGATCCTTTAACCAGATGCCGCAATCATCAATATTTTACTGTACTTGCTTCATTGTTCACTCTTCTCTGTGTGTATCCATTATCATTAGTCTTTCTCTGCATCTTTTGAGAGCTAGATGTTGTCCAATCACCCCTAAAAACTCCAGAGCGAATTTCCCCCAAACAAGGTCACTCTCCTATATAACTAGCACACAGCCCTTCAAATCAGGAATCAGTATTGGTACATCACTATCCAATCCACATCCATCCATTCATATTTCACCAGCTGGCCAACAATGTTACTCTTTCCCTTTCTGGTTCACGAGGCTATCCAGGATTATGTGTTGTATTTAGGTTTTGGTCTCCTCCAATGTGGACATATCTTTGAAATTTGAAAAATGTTTAATTGTACATATATTGGGGGTACAATGTATTGTCTCAATACATGCATATATTGTACAATGATTCACTTAGGGTAGATACCATATCCATCACTTAAACATTTATCTTATCTTTGTGGTGATTATGTTCAGGATCCTCTTTTCTAGCTATTTATATACAATACAATATTATTAGCTATACTCAGCCTAGAACACCAGAACTTACTCTTCCTATCTACCTGTAACTTTGTACCCATGAATCCACCTGTTCCCTCCCACACTGACTTCCCCCCTACACCACGCCTTTCCTCCCACCCTGCTTCCCTGGTAACTGTTATTCTACTCTCTACTTGTATGAGAACCACTTTTTCACTCTTGTTTTTGATTCCACATGTGAGTGAGATCTTGTGGTATTTGTCTTTCTGTGCCAAGCTTACTTCACTCAACATGATGGTCTCCAGTTCAATCCATGTTGCTGCAAATGACAGAATTTTATTATTTTTTATGGCTGAATAGTATTTCATTAACTAGGAGATCAGGTTACCAGGTCAGGTTGATTCTTTGAGTCCCTATGTGGATTATATATATATACATATATATGTATGTATATATATACATACATGTATATATACACACCACATTTTCTTTATACATTCATCCATTGATGGACACTTAGGTTGATACCATCTCTTGGCTATTAGGAATAGTAATGCAATGAATATGGGAGTGCAGATATCTGTTCCAAATACTGATTTCATTTCCTTTTGATATATACCCAGAAGTGGGATTGCTGGGTCATAAGGTAGTTCTATTTTTAGTCTTTATGAGGAGCTTCCATACTGTTTTACATAATGGCTGTACCAGTTTACATTGCCACCAACATTGTGTGAGAGTTCCTCTTTCTTTGTCATATCCTTGAAATTTTTAAAGGGTACAGACCTTATATTCTGTAGGATGACTGTCAACCTGGGTCTGTTTGATATTTCTTCATGAGCAGACTCAGGCCATGCATTCTTTTTTTTTTTTTTTCTTTTTTCCTTTTTGTCTTTTTTTTCGTGACCGGCAATGGATCGCAACCCTCAGTGTCCCGCCCATACCAGAACGGGACCGGCAACGGGATCGCAACCCTCGGTGTTGCGCCCGCACCTCGCTCAGCCAGTGAGCGGCCGGTCTGTATGTGGGATCCGAATACTCGGCGGGAGCGCCGCCACGCTCCCAAGCGGCGCACTGTAGCAGTGTGCCACCGGGCCGGCCCCCAGGCCATGCATTCTTAATGGGAATGCCATATAAGTGATACATCACACCAGGAGGTACATGATGTCAGCCTGTCTCATCACTGGTAGTGTTAACCATGATCATGTAGTCATCAGGTTTTAACTGAAATCCATTGTTGAATTAGAACTCACTTTAATTAAAATGTGTCATTTGGTTTTTAAAAATTTTTTTTAAAAAGCAGTGTATATTGACTTTCTTCATATCCCCCAAACTTCAGAGAAAATATTCAATTCGATTTTAAATAAGTCGTTTCAATCATAGCTTGGTCAATCCATGCCAGTGTTTTTCTTTTGCTAAGAGCATGTCATTGAGTTGAGGGGTAATAACACTGAATTAATGGTTAAGTGTTTATTGGGGATTATCACTTCAGATCTTCATCTATTGGGAATATTTTAAAAGAAAGTTATTGACAGGTTGGGTTTGGTCACATAGCAGAAATAGCTTGATTCATAATTGTATTTTCTTGTGTTTTATTCAGAACTGAAAACTACAATATTTGAAAAAACATATTTTTTATAAACTTGTAGCTACAACATCCCTAAATACTTAACATACAAAAAATGTAAAATACTAGAGTATTTGATAAGAAAAGATGGTTTAAGTTGAACAATATTCTATAATCAAAGCACCCTAATAATAAACCTAATGGCAGGAGGTGAAGTTGGTGGGTTACAGTGAAGCAAATTGTCTTTTAGTGTAATTTAAGTAATAATATTGATAATACTTGTACATTTATATTCAAATCATATATAAAAAATAAGTAAATCTCTCCCTTTCTTTGCCCTCTGATTCCTCCTCTCTCCCTCTAAAACTATGAACATTATTTTTTCTTATTTATCCTTCCAGAAAAATCTACAAGCTATGTATATCATTTTCTTGAGAAAAAATGGAATTTTGCTATACATACTTTTCTTTTTTCACTTAATGCTGTTTCATAGACATCATCACCTATAGATGCACTTCATTCTTTTTAGTGGTTACATAGTATATGCTAGCATGGATTACCGTAGTTTATTCTCATTCTGATGGGCAGTTTTGGTTGTTTGTGGGTTTTTAAATTTACAAATAAAGCTACGGTGACTTTCATTATGTATATCTTTGTGTACCTTTACAAGTATGGTATGAAGTTACAATGAAGATGGAAATGTTGTTGGGACAAAAGGGACAGAATAAAATGAAATATGGGGTGGATTTAGAGTTATAGAAAAATAGTAACAAAAAAGGTGCTATTTCTAGTGAATAAGCAGTAGACTAAAATTATTTTCTTCCTAGTCCCTTTTTGAAAAGAGGTAGAATATCAGTAAATAAAGATAAAAATGTCAAGATAGATCTCATGATTCCATGAAATTAGAAGTAAAGAAATGGAAAAAGCACCTGCAGAGTAGTTTTTTTTTTCTTGTCTGTTTCAGGGTTATTACCAGCAAAATGTTAGTTAAAGTTTGGTCATATGGTTTTATATTTTTGTTTTAGGAAGACAAATATGTCAAGTGGGTTTCTAGATGGGGTTATATTTTGGAGTCTGTACCTGATACCAACATTCAGTGGTTTAGAAAAGCACTTCATGAAATGAAGAACAAGTAGCTTTAGGGTGGGAAATGTAAATAATACAGTATGTATTTTTAGATTAAAGTATTTTCTTCCTACAAATGATCTTGAGTAACATCTTTTTATTCTCTGTGGCTAGTTTCCCTTCTCCTCCCCCCATCTCCCCCACAAACACAATGAAAAGAAAAAAAAGGAAAAAGTGTTTTAAATATACTAGTATTTATGCTGTAGGGAAAGAGAAACCTGAGATGTCACGGAGATACTATGTTTGCATGCAGGCAATATTGGGGTGGCGAGTAGAGAGGATATGACTGTGAAAGTGGACACTATGCAGAAGATGAAAAGCAAACAGAATGGAAGTTTTTGTTGACGGGTTCAGAAAGTCTGAGCAAACTAGAGAATAAGGAAAAGCAGTAACCAGATGGGGTAGAGGAAGATAAGGATGTCATGAAAAACTGGGAAGAGGGCAAGAGAAAGGTGAAAGGATTATATGTGATATACCAATAGCTTTCAAGTGGCCATTTAATCAAGGCAGGTCATATAGAGGAGAGGACTGTGTGGAGATAACGTCTGTCAGTGAAGGTCCATTTGTTCTACAGGTATTCTTTTTAGTCCCTATTTTGATGGTAGGCACTATGGCAAGTGCTGAGATACAGTGGTGAAAAAGGCAGACAATACTTTTGCTTGCATGGAGCTTACCTTCTGGTGGATTCAGAGTGACAATACTTGATTTCTTATGGATCTTCAACAGAATCAAACCACAAAATTAGGAGTTTGTGACTGGAGAAGAAGTAGTTTCAACATCAAATTGAGGGATGCACCAAATGAGAGGATAATGATTGGGGTTGAGATAAAGTGCTGAGAGTGAAAGTAGGCTAAGTTAGTAACTTAGGAGACTGAGCAGAGAAGCTGATCGAAAAGAAATGAGTGTGTGTATACAGTATTTTGTTCCCTGTTATTCTCATATCCTGTAATAAAGTAATTTTGGGTGGAAGAAGACTATAAAAGTAAAAATGAAAGTAAAGAATGATGTGATACTGTGAGTATGGCCTTCTGAGGCGATGATTCTCCTTATACTCCCATTGCCTTTAAAATGAAAATAACCTCTTTTCCTTCTTCTCCTATTCCTATTCTTATTTCTTCTCCTTCTCCTCCTCCTCAAGGTAGCTTTTCTAAAGAGTCTTCTGTTCGCGCAACAGCCCAGGTCCCATTTTGTCACACCCCCCGAAGTCTCCCCAGATAAAATTTATTTAAAGAGTTTCTCCAAAGAGGTTGTGAAAATGAAGGGCCTCCAGATAGCTTATGGGGGCTAATCTCTAGTAGTAGTAATATTTGTAGTGTAACAATGAATACAAGTTAAAGTAATGCAAGTTACTATGACAGAAAATTTACAAGAGCTCTGAAAGTTAGATGAAACGGAATTTTCTCTAGTAGTATTACAGTACGACTATAATAGTAGTGTAACTACTAATTTACTTCAGTTTCTGTCATGAGCTAATTTACTTATACCACTTACAAGACATTTTAAACATTTTCATAGATTCTGGTGAAACTTTTTGGTGTGTATGGGTTTGGCTGAGGGGTAGGACAGTAGAAGGCATTGGTTTTGATTTGGGGATAATTTTTAATTTTTAATTTTAGCAACAGTAAGTAAGAGCTGGTAGATGAGTGGTCCTTGGGGTCTTTTCCCTGAAGCTCATAGAGTGATAAAAGACCATGGCCTTGGTCCATTGGCTAAGAAGTCAGTGAGCCATTAGTTCAACTTGCGACTCCTGCAGTTTTATTCCCAGGTCCATGCTCTACAACTAAGTTTGGGGGCCGGCCTGTGGCTCACTTGGGAGAGTGTGGTGCTGACAACACCAAGTCAAGGGTTAAGATCCCCTTACCGGTCATCTTTAAAAATAAATAAATAGAACTAAGTTTGTGTTTCTGATGTCACTCATTTCTTATTTCTCTTTGGGCAGGTCCTCTTAAAAAATTCTAAAATAACCTTAAGAATAGTGTTTCTTCTATTACCTTATTTGTAATACACTTTTGTGATACAGCTTTAAGTTCATTTAAATATAGGGCTGCATTCTGTCTTTTTTTTTTTTTTTTTTGTCTTTTTCTGTGTCCGGCAACGGGATCGCAACCCTCGGTGCTGCTCCCGCGCCTCGCTCAGCCAGTGAGCGGGAACCGGTCTGTATGTGGGATCCGAACCCTCGGGCGGGAGCGCCGCCGCGCTTCCCAAGCGGTGCACTATCCAGTGCGCCACCAGGCCAGCCCTGCATTCTGTCTTTTTTTTTTTTTTTGTCTTTTTCTGTGTCCGGCAACGGGATCGCAACCCTCGGTGCTGCTCCCGCGCCTCGCTCAGCCAGTGAGCGGGAACCGGTCTGTATGTGGGATCCGAACCCTCGGGCGGGAGCGCCGCCGCGCTTCCCAAGCGGTGCACTATCCAGTGCGCCACCAGGCCAGCCCTGCATTCTGTCTTTGATCTAAGTTTAACGTTAGAAAACTGAAGTAACAATAATTTGAATGTCTTTCTTTTATATATACACGCATTTTTAGTGTTCAATTAAGGAATTTGAGATTTAACTTCTCTTTTTTCTTTCTTAAATTTTCTTGTACTATGAATTCCTTTGTTATTGTTCTCTTTTTATCTGGAATGTTGGCTATGATCATGTTAAGGACTCCCCAAAGAGATATTATCAGATATAATCAGATGAAGTCTTTCATAAGTAAAAATGCATATATTTGAGTCAACAAAAACTTGAGTGCCTACTCTGCCCAGTTTTCAATGTTATATTTCTATTTAGAGTATAGCACCTTGAATACAACACATTTCAGATGCCTAGTAATTTTGTATATTATACCAAATCAGAAAGTATAGAGTTGTATAGATTTTTTAAAAGTACAGGTAAGTTTATTAGAGAGTTGTTTGTTATCAACTACTTGGTTATATCATTTTTTATGTGTTTCTGAACTCTCAATATATCAGTATTAGAGATTTTCAATGATTTGAAGCATGAGATAAATATGAGGGTACTTCAAAAAGTTCATGAGAAAATAGGAATAAAAGATAATATGAATCTTTCCATGAACTTTTTGAAGTACCCTCATATACCACATACTGCAAAGTACGGTAATTTAGGTTGTGCTGTTTTGACTCTTGTAATCATTTATGTATTGATGAATTTTTAATTTCTATAAAATTGGTTGAGTTCCTTATGTAGGTTAAGTCATTTTGCTTTCTTCATGAAAAGTAAGCCAGTTGTGTGCTTCATATAATTAACACACTCCCTGTGATGCAAAACTTAGAGTAAGGTAGTGATTCATTTATGTGGCAGGATTATGTACCTTCCAGAGGCCTGCTAAGTCCATAATGAGACATTGGTTTGCAGTTAGTCTGTCTTTAGAGGAAAATTCCATTTCATCTAACTTTCAGAGCTCTTGTAATTTTCTGTCACAGTAACTTGTATGTTTATTAAATAATTTCTCATGTGCAAGAAGATGACTAGGAGGAGTTTGGTTGGAAGCTGGTTCATAGGGATGTATTCAGGCCCCCAAAGACTGCTGTCAGTCTTCCTTGGTCAAGGAACACAAGTTTTGATTATGTTGTTATTACTTTATGTGAGTAGGCTCAGATATATCTTAAACATTCAGAGTGAACTGCCAACATCTGTTAAACTTTGATTCATGTGTATAAAAGGACTTTGAAAATTATACCCTAAAGTTTAAGGAAATTTGCGTTTTATGGTACTTACATTTCTGTCTTCTCAAGTTAAGGATATGCGTCTGAGTATGTTCTGTATCAGGCACCTTGCATAGCTTCTTCGGTTCTGAATAATTTATCGTAAACTGCAATACACATATTCCTTGCTTTGCAAAATAGATGCATTCTTAAAAATCAGTATGCAAGTAGAATCTTATTTTAAGTGGGCTAAGGGAGTTCATGATTCAAAGCCCAGCATTTTGAAATGCTGTGGCAAGTCTAAGTGGTGGTCTTTAAATGTACAAATGGAATAGTATCTTTAGTAGGCTCACGATGGCTGATGAACCCTAGTTGTCCTCATTTATAAACTAAAAATGCAGCTTGTCAGTTTTTGATAGCCAGAGTAGTGATTTTCGTAAACAAAGCTGCTGTAAAAAAATGGCCTATTAGGTGTTTCAGATGTCAATGATAATTTCAAAATTCAGCTCCTAGGGTTATATTTTCCTGAGACCAAGTCTCGCTTTGATTTTTTTTTTTTTTTATTCCTCACCTTTGATTTTTTATTTTGTGGGATAAAATGATTGGCTGTATTTGGAGCAACTACTATGGTAGGGAAGGCAGAGATATTTTGTTTAATTTTAATTTAGACAGTGAAATTAAAGACTATTTTAACTTGAAAACTTACTTCCATTTGCCTTGAATTGAGTTAGACTTTTTCATTAAGAAAATCAGTCAAAGAGTTAGCTAAGTCAGTAATATTTGTTTGTAGCATCACTTAAGTATTCCCATTAGAGAATTTCCTTGTGTGCTGTTTCATGTACTGTCCTTTTTCCCTAAGTAATAGACTTTATTTTTAGAACAGTTTTAGTTTTGCAGAGAAATTGAGCAGAAAGGACAGATAGTTCTCATACCCCTGTACCTGCCCCCGTTCCATTTCTCCTAACATCTTACATTAGTGTGGTACATTTGTTACAATTACGAACCAATATTGATATATTATTATTAACTCAATTTTACATTAGTCTTCCCTCTCTGGGTTTAGCCCAATGCATAATGTCATGTACTCATCATTACAGTCATATACTATGTCTTAATAAGGTTGTGCTTAATTCCTTATAAAGTCCTATGTACTTTTAAGACTATTATTGTCACTGGTTTCCTATTTATTGTGCCTTTTTTTTTTTTTTGTCTTTTGTCTTTTTCCGTGTCCGGCAACGGATCGCAACCCTCAGTGTTGCCCCCGTACCGGACCGGGGACCAGCAACGGGATCGCAACCCTTGGCGTTGCTCCCGTGCCTCGCTCAGCCAGTGAGCGGGAACCGGTCTGTATGTGGGATCCGAACCCTCGGGCGGGAGCGCCGCTGCTCTTCCCAAGCGGCGCACTATCCAGTGCACCACCGGGCCGGCCCTTTATTGTGCCTTTAATTCTGGTCTGCCTTGGTTTTCTTTCCCCTGCCAATTGAGGTGCTTTAATGACTTGTGCTGTTGTGTATGGGCCCTTCTGGGAACCCCTTCCAGATATGTGTCTGCTAAAAAGTGTAAAAGTAAGCATTACAACTGTTAGTTATTTCGGTAAGTTGGTGTGTTGAATGTAGAAATTAAAAGGCTGTAAAATAAAAATTAAAAACAAATTGCATGGGGAAATTTTAGCTGATCTATCAAAATGTAATGGTGCCTTGGCTATTCTAAAGTATTTGGAAAGTGGACTAAATTAAGTTGCTACAGTAACTATTCTATTTTTTCCTTTCTCAGCATTTAAAGGTGTTAAGCGGAAGACAAATTTTTGCTGACAGCATTGTTATGTCCTGGGTTTGTATCTCACTTTCTCTTTTCTCTATGCAATTATACTCTTCCTTATACTTTATCTTGGAAAAAATCTTTGTACGCTATAACAAAGAGAAGGAAGGAGATGAATGACTACTGTGTTTTCTGTAGCTTCAGTATTTTCTTTCTGTTGTATCTGCATTCTTTTCATCTTTTTTTGTACATTTTAACCTCTAGTACAAAGAGATGGCACTGGTTCTGCAGTATTCAATTTTGACCTTTGTTTTTGAAGCAAATTTCATAACTGCTCATATCATTTATACATGTTGCATTATATATCATGCTAGAGTGGCAATTTATGCACAGCATTTTGCTATTCTTCTCATTGCTGCCTTCAATGATGATTTCTTCCTGTCTTACCTAGTTATTGTGATGTCATTAGTGATTGCAGTTCCAAGGTACAACCATAGTCAAAGTGGGTGTGGGGGTGGTGCTGTGCAGTGGCTGTGACAGTAGCTCATTCAGTCTGCTAATTATATAGATGCAGAATCGGTGGCCAAACCAGGGAGCAACTTGTTCAATGTCACATGTGAAGTCAGTAATAGGGCCAGGCTATATATAACACAGTGTCCCCCTGCTGCATCCTATCAATTGAACTCTTCCCATAATACTTGTGGGAAGACATATTCTCCCCACAGTACTTCACTGATAAAGTGCTGAATCACTTAGGGTTTTACCTCCAAAATCCTTGATACATTTTTGTCTTAGTACAGACTGCCATAACAAAATACCATAGACTGGGTGGCTTAACCAACAGAAGCTTATTTCTCACAGTTCTGCTGGAGTCTGGGAAGTCCCATCAGAAGCCAGCATTGCATTCTGGTGAGGGCTCTCTTCTTGGCTTGCAGACAGCTGCCTTCTCCCTGTGTTATCACATGGTAGAGGGAGGTAGGGGGAGAGAGGAAGAGGGAGGAAGACAGACAAAGAGAGAGAGAGAGAGAGAGAGAGAGAGAGAGAGAGAGAGAGAGAGAGAG
>NW_007727954.1:343416-345143 GCF_000696425.1 Galeopterus variegatus
GAGAGAGAGAGAGAGAGAGAGAGAGAGAGAAAGAGGATGTTTTCTCTCTTTCTCTGTTGTCTCTTTTTATAAGGTCACTAATCCCATCATGAGGGCCCCATCCTCATGAACTCATTTAAACCCAGTCACCTCCCAAAGGCTCCATCTCCAAATACCATCCCATTGAGGGTTAGGGCTTCAACATATGAATTTTGGGGGCACAATTTGGTTTATAGAATGTTCCATCTATTCATAGCAAGGAAAAATCCTACCCTTGATATGTTCTGAAGGACAGGATTTGTTTTATTTTGTTAAATTCCTACTTGTAAAAAAAAAAAAAAACCTTATGTCCTTGATGCTAGAAGTTTATCACAATAGGGAAGAGGTCCTATACTGAAAGTTTTACAAGAGTAAATTCAGTTACATGGGCAGTATGTACTGATTAGTGACAAAATAAGAGCAGATGCTTTAATAATGCTCTGTGATTGAGTATACCGCCATAAATGATGCAGTTCAGTGATATATTCAGGGGACTGATAACCTTTTATGTACATGTGGCTCATTTTCCCCTAAATTCCAGGGGAAAAGGTATGATCATTGGAAGGATTTGAACGTTACAAGTTTGCACATCAAATATATGTACCTTAGAATTTTTTGACTTGTTTAAAATGAGCGTAATGCACCCCTTCCCCTCTCATCACCTTGAATAGAGCCATCTGCTTTTTCTATAACTCTTTTCAAGGGAACTAGAATGGGGTGGTCTTTCTTGAGGTGAATGCTTTAATACATTTATGTAAGAAAGCGATGTTCTTGACAATTTTTCAGATATTTGTTGCTTCAAGCTCAAGGTTTAGATGAATCTGAAACTTAATATATTTGGCAACAAAGTGCCATTGTGCAAAAGTCATTATATTAGATTGTTGTACAATGGATATCACATGCAAGAACCAGTCAATAAATCGTCTACTATTCTCTGCATTATTTATTTACTTATTCAGCATCCTGATTGCGTGTTTTTTGGTTTGATTTTGTTTTTGTTTTTCTATATTTAAGGCATTATGTTAAGCACTGTGGAAGAAATAAGTGTACATTGCCCCTGAAACTGTGCATTCCAATAATTTATAATCTAGTGGGTTGCTGGGGCAGGAGGAAGGGGATGATGTAAAATATGTAAAATAGTCGCAATTCTATCTGGTGCTAAGTACAGTACTAGGAGTTATAAGAGTGGCATGTATAAAGTGATGTCGGGCTTCAGAAGAGGAAAAGGCAGTTTCCAGTTTGGGGCACCTGTGAAGGCTTTGTGAAGGTAATTGGGCTTAATCTGTGATTTGAAAGATACTTAGGACTTGGCCACTTCTGTGCTTGTTTCTATTCCCTTCCATTTCTTTTCCAGACTTGCTCAATCAGTTACCCCTTCTCTCTTGCATAATTACTTTACCTCTTCACTGAGACCTTCTTTTCTGCTTATAAACCTACTCAGATCTTCCCTGTGTAGCACTCGGGCCCACCAGTTATACTTTTATAAAAAAGTTTTATAAATTTAAAAATGAATATAATTTTTATTTCTATGAGAATGTTGCAGTTATCACATAATGCAAAAACCCCCACATGAACATGATATTTTAAAAATATATATTTATTGGGCCGGCCCGGTGGCGCACTGGATAGTGCGCCGCTTGGGAAGCTCGGTGGCGCTCCCGCCCGAGGGTTCGGATCCCACGTACAGACCGGTTCCCGCTCACTGGCTG
>NW_007727954.1:345522-347794 GCF_000696425.1 Galeopterus variegatus
GAGCAACACCGAGGTTTGCAATCCCGTTGCCGGTCCCCGGTCCGGTACGGGGGCAACACTGAGGGTTGCGATCCGTTGCCGGACACGGAAAAAAAGACAAAAGACCAAAAAAAAAAAAAATAAAAATATATATTTATTTCAAAAGTTATATACAGTAAAATTCATTCTCCTTGGTGTACGGTACTTTGTTTTGACAAATGCATAGTTGTGTAATTACTCCCACAATCAAGATACCGAAATGTTCCATCACTCTAAAGCTTCTCTCATGCTACCCCTCTGTAGTCAACCCCTTCCCACACCCCAAACCCTGGCAGCTGTTAATTTGTTCTCCACTCCTATAGTTTTACTTTTTCCAGAATGTCATATAAACAAGTCATACAGTGAATCATAAAGAGCCTTTTGGATTGGCTTATTTCACTTCTTACATTTTATTACTGAATAGTATTACATTGTATGGGGGTGCTGTAGTTTGTTTATGTATTCACCAGATGGAGAACATTGAGGTTATTTTCAGTTTTTGGTGGTTATGAATAAACGTTGCTATAACTGCTCTAAACATTCATAAAACAGTTTATATGTCAACATAAGTTTTTTTTTCCCCTCCTGGGTAAATACTTAGGAGTGGAAGTGCTGGGTCATATGATAAGTGTATGTTTAACTTTATAAGAAACTGTTTTTCAAAGTGGTTGAACCAATTGTTTTCTTTTTCTTTTTCTTTTTTTAAATTTTATTTTGTCGATATACAATGAGGTTGATTATTGTGGCCCGTTACCAAAATCCCCCTCCCTCCTCCCTCTCCCCGCTCCCACCCAACAGTGTCCTTTCCGTTTGCTTGTTGTATCAACTTCAAGGAGTTGTACTTGTTAAGTCTTCTTCCCCCCTCCCCCCCGGATTTTGTGTGTGTGTGTGTGTGTGTGTGTGTGTGTGTGTGTGAATTTATTTATTTATTTTTAGCTCCCACCAATAAGTGAGAACATGTGGTATTTCTCTTTCTGTGCCTGACTTGTTTCACTTAATATAATTCTCTCTATGTCCATCCATTTTGTTGCAAATGGCAGTATTTCATTCGTTTTCATAGCTGAGTAGTATTCCATTGTGTAGATATACCACATTTTCCATATCCACTCATCTGATGATGGACATTTGGGCTGGTTCCAACACTTGGCTATTGTAAAGATTGCTGCAGTGAACATTGGGGAACACGTATATCTTCGACTTGATGATTTCCATTCCTCTGGGTATATTCCCAGCAGTGGGATAGCTGGGTCATACGGCAGATCGATCTGCAATTGTTTGAGGAACCTCCATACCATTTTCCATAGAGGCTGCACCATTTTGCAGTCCTACCAACAATGTATGAGAGTTCCTTTTTCTCCGCATCCTCGCCAGCATTTATTGTTCAGAGTCTTTTGGATTCAAAGTGGTTGGACCATTTTGCATTTCTACCAGCAATGTATAAAATTCTAATTTCTCCACATCCTTGTCAGCACTTGGTATTGTTAGTTATCCTTTTATTTTATTCATCCTAATAGGCATGTAGTGGTACTTCATTGTGGTTTGAATTTGTATTTCTCTATAACTAATGGTGTTGGGCATCTTTACATGTTCTTATTTGCCATGCATATCTCTTCTTTGGTGAAGTGTCCGTTCAAATATATTGCTTGTTTTTTAATTGGGTAGTTTTTTTATTGTTGAGTTTTGAGAGTTCTTCATATATTCTGGATACAAGTCCTTTGTCAGACATGTAATTTGCAAATATTTTCTCACAGTGCTGTCTTTAATTTCTTAACAGTGTCTTTTGCAGAGCAAAAGGTTTTAATTTGGGTTAGTCCTGTTTATCAATTTTTTTCTTTTATGGTTGTGGTATGTTTTATTGTATTTAAGAACTCTTTGCCTAACCCCAAGATCACAAAGATTTTCTCATATGTTTTATTGAAGATGTATGGTTTTACATTTTATATTTAGGTCGATTTTTACTTATTTTTTGTGTACAGTGAGTTGTGGCTCCAAGTTATTTTTTTTTGCTTATGACTGTCCTATTGTTCCAGTACTAATTGTTGAATAGACTGTCAAAATTTCTCCAGTGAATTATTGAATTACCTTATCAAAATCAATTGCCTATATTTGTGTGGGATGATTTTTGGGCTCTTTGTTCAGTTCTATGATCTATGTGTCTATCATTTCACCAATACCACACTGTCTTGATTACTGTACTTTTTTTTTCGTTAAATTTTTATTTTGTCAATATACAATGTATATGATTATTATGGCC
>NW_007727955.1:0-1036 GCF_000696425.1 Galeopterus variegatus
AAATGCAGATAGCACTCTGGCAGCTCAGCGCACGCTTCTCAGGCTCACGCTGTTTTCTGGCACCCTCTCTCCATACCCGTCGCCATCTTGAAACCTCAGATATTGTCTTTTAAAAGTCAAGCCTAAGCATAAATGCCCTGAAAGTCTTCACTTTGTCCTTTTATTTCAGACAGGCTCATCCTCCTTCAGTCTAGATTTGGACTCAAGCCATCTCAAGGATTTGTAGACCTTTGTGCCTTGAGGGGTTACCCTTAGGCCAGCAGTTCTCAAAATGTGGTCTGAGGACTCCCTGGGGATCCCCAAGATATTTTTAGGGAGTCTGCCAGTCAAACTATTTTCATGTCAATAGTTTATTAACAAGACATTATTTGCCTGTGCACTCTCATTGTCTTACATGTATAGTGGTTTTCCAGAGGCTGCTACATGATGTGTAAAACAAACGTACTTCAAAAAGTTTGTGAAAAAATGCGATTAAAAGATAATATGAATCTTTTCATGAACTTTTTGAAGTACCTTCATATTACAACATCACGTGTCATCACAGATTGAATGCAGAACCAGGTGCAAGAATCTGTCTTCTACTAAGCCAGACATTAGAGAGATTTGCAAAAATGCAAGTCAACGTCACTCTTCTCACCATTTATTTTTCTTTGAAAAATTTAGTTATTTTTCATAAACTATTTTTTTATGTTAACATGTATTCATTTTAAAATGAATTAATAAGTACTTTAAAGATTTCTCAGTTTTAATTTTTAATGTGATAAATATTGATAGATATAACCCACATAAGCAAAAATTCTTTGGGGTTCTCAATTTTTAAGACTAAAGAGCTCTGAGACTAAAGAATTTAAGAACCACTGCCCTAACCACGTTAGTTCTAGGCTGGTATGGAAATGAAGCTCCATTCAAGGGTGTACCAAGAGAAGCTTTGAGTATTCTGGCTTGAATCATATTTCCGGATTTGCTCTAGTTTGTTTTCAAATCTCTGAATTAACCTGGGATCAGACTGATCTCTAGATGTGGGATAATCTGTCTG
>NW_007727955.1:1911-7107 GCF_000696425.1 Galeopterus variegatus
CATACTTGAAGCAATTAGAAAATAAGGTAATACCAGATTTGGTAAGTTGCATGGTACAAACTATATATAAAATGGCCCTTGGAGTTCAGAGGAGGAAGAGGCCAGGGTGCATTCAAAAGAGGAGTCAAGGAAAGTTTAAGCAAGAAGGTGGGTTTATAGCTTAGCCTAAATAGTGTTCAGGTAGTTGGAATGGAGGAGGTAAAAAGCCATTCTGGGCCTAGTAGCAGGAATGCCTAGGAAGCACAAATAGTATTTTCTTAGTATCTTCAAGGTCTCATGTCTGGGCCACTGCTGGGCCAGTGAGGAAAGGCATTCCAAACACATCCTGCCTCTGTTCTCCAAAGTATGAATATGAATATCTAGCAGAAATGTTCCAGAAGATTGCAACATCTATTAATAGGGTAACCAGACAAGGAGGAAGGAGACTCCATTAGAGGGAGCGGGGAGGGAGCATGCCTGACTTGGTGGCTGGGACCCTTCTTTCTCAGTCTTTCCCTGCAGCTCTTCCAGACCTTGGCTGGAGGAAGGAGGGGGGACGGCGCCTGGTGCAGAGGGGGTTGTCGGGAGCTGGGCACGGCTGTCAGGCTCTGGCTACTGGGGAGCGACAGGATGGCAGCGGTGGTGGGCAGAGCCTACTTGTTGCAGGTGGTGCTGCTGGGGAAGGGCTGTGTGGGGGAGATGTCATTGATGCTGTGCTACTGCGAGAACAGTTTCAACAACAAGCACATCACCACTCTGCTGGCAGCATTTTTTTTTTTTTTTTTTAAAAGATGACCAGTAAGGGGATCTTAACCCTTGACTTGGTGTTGTCAGCACCATGCTCACCCAGTGAGCTAACCGGCCATCCCTATATGGGATCCGAACCCATGGCCTTGGTGTTATCAGCATCACACTCTCCCGAGTGAGCCACGGGCAGGCCCCTGCAGGCATCATTTTTAACAAAGAAGTTAAATATTGATGGGAAAAGAATAAACCTTGCCATATGGGATTCAGCAGGCCAAGAGAGATTCCGTGCATTGAGTCCAATTTACTACAGAGATTCAAATGGAGCTATTTTAGTTTATGATATAACAGGTGAAGATTCTTTTCAGAAGAGAATAGGAGTGTGGAGCTGTTGCAGTTGTACCTTACGACCAGATGCACAGTAAAAAACTGAGTCAAAGGGGCTGGCTGGTTAGCTCAGTAGGTTAAAGCGCAGCCTTATAACACCAAGGTCATGGGTTTGGATTCCCCTAACAGCCAGCTGTCAAAACAAATGAAAAAAAAATTAATTCAAAAAGTTAAGGAAAATGTTGGGAAATTAAATGTTTATGTAGAGCTGGTGTCTGGCTATAACAAGGGCTACTGCGAGGCTAATGTTGCGAATCCTGTTCACAGCGCCAACTGTCTAGCTCTTAATCCTATTAGTGATGCTAATTGTAAAGCTAGGTGACCACGCCAGTTGTCGCGGCTCTTTTACCTGCCGGTAATCCTGTACCGACTGGACTGATGGTTGAGCTAGGGCTAGGTCTGGAGCTTACAGACCCCTCAAGCCCATTCACAGACTGGGTCACAAACCCTTCACATGCCAGGCTGGTTCCCCAGACCCCTCCATGCCAGACCTTCAAGCAGGTCTATAAGCTAGGTAACTGGCCACACGGTCCTTGGAAGCTGCAGGTCTGGAAAAACATGGCCACACAGGGTGGGCGCCCAAGGCAGTAAACACCAGCCAATGTGGCGCCACAGTGCATGCGCACTCACTCCACAATGTTTACGGAACTACCCTGAACCGGCTCCAAAGGAGGGGAGCCTGACCAAATTATTCCATTTTCCCAACAGCTGGTAATAAAATAGAGTTGGAAAAGGAGAGACATGTTTCCATTCAAGAAGCAGACTCCTATGCAGAATCTGGGGAGCAAAACGTTATCATACTTCAGCCAACAGAACAAAGGAATTGAGGAACTTTCTTGACCTTTGTGAAAGGATGATAGAAACAGCACAAGTTAATGAGAAGGCAAAAGGCAATGGTTATAATCAACCAGGAGCTGCAAGGCGAGATGTACAGATTATTGATGATGAATTTCAAGACCAGAGCGGTGGTGGAGGGTGCTGTTCTTCTGGATAACTTGTTCACTCCTGAGAAAGTAAAAAATGAAACTGTGGATCATTGTCCGCAGCACTTCTGAAGCCTGCCATATTCCACCTTACATTATTTTACCAATGGAGTTATAGAATTAACAGTATTTTAAATTACAGTACAACACCACAGAGACCTTAAGTGCTAAACTTAGTGTAGTTTGTGACCAGAGAATTGGCATTTTCTACATATGTTAACAAAGCAATTACCAATGAATGGCATTTAACATATTAATGTAATTTAATGAGGAATAATATGCATGTAGAAAAGACCTCTTTAAAGGCTTCATTCATATTCTTTTAAATCAAATCTTTAATAACATATATGTTGTTGGAATGGTATACATTTTTGTAGCCCTTTGTGGTAGTTTGAGTTGTATTATGCGTAAATAGCAAACTTTTTGGTTTTGATTTTTTTATATTAGCAGGTACCCAAAATACTATTTTTGCAGGGTTTGCACAGGCCCCTAAATATCTACTACTTTGATATAATCTACATACATTCTGTATGCTGAGCTAGTAAAATACGTTGTAAATTACATATTAAATATATTATCTGCTTTTACAAGTGCCAGGTGCAAAAATGTATACAATGGTATCATTGATGACTGTAAAGTGAATCAACATTTGGTGGTGATGCCCAAGCTTTTGACTTTGATATGAAGATCATAGCTTCCCTTCACTTTTGTCTGAACTTGAAAGTGGCATGATTAAATTTTCACACATATTTTACTTGAATCCTTGCTGTTGTCACATTTTTTTTGCCTCTGTAAGTCCGTCTGATGACTGAGGGTTTTTTTTTTTAAAAGATAAAAGACATGACTTCTGATTTTGCTTTAAAATGGTTACTTTAGAAGAATCAGAGTGGAGCTTGCTGAGTTTCACTTCTGCAACAGCTCTAGTTTTTATGAGATGGGCTCACTGGTGTGGCAAGAGAGAAAAAGATCCCAGATAGTAGCCAATCACCAAGACTCATTCATACATCATGTTAGTGGTAGTTTATGCTCCTGAAGCAGCACTTTTGGATCCTTGTGAGCAAGTTGCATTTTTTCGTTGCTTGACAATGAACACAGAAAGTTCTGTTTCATTTAATAAGAACCAGTCTTCTGAATTTCTGTGGAGGGAAACATTTTATGTAATGCAGTTATAGCAGACACTGGAAAGACTTATTGTAAAGTTATATTCTTGTATATTTTGTAAATTAGTCTCTCGTTAGATTTTTTCCCCTTAATCATAGGACTGAGCTTAAATTTGTTAATTTTAATAGAATCAGGCGCTGCTCACAGAAGTAACACAGATTGTGGAAATTAACATAAATTTTTTGTGTTCTAATGTGTGTTTTCCATTTCTGTTGTGCTTGGAAAACTAGTAAATGTTATCTCTAAGATAAAAAAATAGGATAACGAAATAATTTATTGTCTACTAGTAATAAACACTTTTGAGAATAAAAGTGGATGCTATTAAAAAGTACACCAGAGGAACAGGTGTAACTAGAACTGTCCTGGGTACATTGGGATGTATGTCATCCAAGCTACTAACCATAAACACATGCTGTCTAACTTCTGTTACATTCCTTATTGTTGAATTCCTGGTATAGTCTACATAGTGATTATTTAAGACTAATGTTTTTTCACAGTGTGGGTTGAAACCCATTTAGTGGGTCAAGAATTAATTTGGCAGGTGGCACCTAGCCTTAAAAAATAGAGTGCAATAGGAAACATCAGCATGTTATATACAGTAAAGAGAAATATTATTTTGTTTAATTATATATACATCTATATGTAATTCTACTTTCCATGAACTTTTTGAGTACCCTTGTGTGTTGTATGTGTGTATGTGTGTATGCAAATATACCCACATAGGCAGTGTTGCCAGGGCAAAATTCTTCATTACTACTGAACTGTAAATTATTTGGTCATTCTATTAATAGAAATTGCATATATTTGCATATATATAATTAAACAAAATATCATAAACTAATATATGCTATATATTATAATAGAAATAATATATATAATATATAAAATAATATATATGTATTTGGACAGAGCATTTATCTCATGGTCTATAGTAACTTTCCAAGCTCCAGCCATCATGCTTGTAATTCAGTTAGAAGGAATTATACTTTTCTGGAAGTTGCATACTATACATCTGCTTACATATTATTGTCTGCTACTTGGACGTATGGCCGTACTGTGTTGCAAGAGATATGTGGAAATAATTTTATTCCATTATAAAGATTGGTTTTAGAAAAAAGCCTTATTAGAAGAAAAGGGGTGAGGTTCTTCATATAAAAGGGGAGATTAGATTTCGGGGAAGACAACTAGTAGTCTGCGGCTGAGTACTGTATCAGGGGTCCACATAATCACTGAGAGGCTGGAAATGAGCCTGAACCAAGGGAACTCTGGAAGGTCAGGCCACAAGAAGCACAGCATGTTCTCACAGCAGGAAGTTTGGTCAGTGCTCTGCTTCTGTTACTTGTGATGAATGACCTTCAATCAGCCTCATGTTGTTCAAGAGTCAAGGTCAAAGGACTGAGCAGCTAATTGGTGGAGCCTAACTCATGTGCCTGCCCCCAGGCTTGTGCTGAGATGGAAAGAAGGAAGACCTTACCTCTTTGGCTTCTATAATGGAAAGTTAGCTTTAATTTCCATTAGAAGAATTCTCTAAAATGGAGATAGGGATGCTTTAAGGAAGTGTGTGTGTGTGTGTGTGTGTGTGTGTGTGTGTGTGTGTGTGTGTGTGGGGAGGGTGGAGAGTTGGATGCCAGACACACAAAAGGATCACAAGTTTCTACTATATTGTTTCTGGAAAATTAAGGAATTGGACTAAATAATTTCAAAGGTAAGATTTCTTTTTCTTTTTTTTTTAAAAGATGACCAGTAAGGGGATCTCAACCCTTGGCTTGGTGTTGTCAGCACCACGCTCAGCCAGTGAGCAAACCGGCCATCCCTATATAGGATCTGAACCCGTGGCCTTGGTGTTATCAGCACCTCACTCTACCGAGTGAGCCACAGGCCGGCCCCAAAGGTAAGATTTGAATCCAATCTTATGGTGGAATCTTTTTTTTTTTTTTTTTTT
>NW_007727955.1:7615-8733 GCF_000696425.1 Galeopterus variegatus
TCGGATCCCACATACAGACCGGTTCCTGCTCACTGGCTGAGTGAGGTGCGGGAGCAGCACCGAGGGTTGCGATCCCGTTGCCGGTCCCGGTCCGGTACGGGGGCGACACTGAGGGTTGCGATCCGTTGCCAGACACGGAAAAAGACAAAAAAAAAAAAAAAAATAATTATCTTTCTGTTACTATCCCATTTCTTTTCTTTACTTCACCATATGTCTTAGTCTGTTTTCTGTTGCTTATAACAGAATATTTGAAGCTTGGTAATTTATAAAGAAACAAAGCTTATTTCTTGCAGTTCTGGAGGCTGGTAAGTCCAAGGTCAAGGGGCCACATCTGGTGAGAGCCTTCTTGTTGTAGGAGCCTTCTTGCTCAGGACTCTCTGTAGAGTCTCAAGGCAGCATAGAGCTTCACACGGCAAGGGGGCTGAGTGTGCTAGTCCAGGTCTCTCTTCCTCTTATAAACCTACCAGTACACAATCAGAACACATTAATTTAATAACCCATTAATCGAGTAATGATTAAACCCTTATGACCCATTCACCTCTTAAAGGCCCCACCTTTCAAACACCATAGTTGGATTTCCTTGACCTCTTAATATTGTTATAATGGAGATTTACTTTCAACATGAATTTTGAAGGTGACAGACTTTCAAACCATAGCGCCATAGAACTAAACGACAGTTCTCTTTTACTTCAGCTCCTTTAGACTGCTATTACTTAAGAACAGGGTCAGAAAACTATGGCCTGTGGGCCACTTCCTGTTTTGTAAATAATGTTTTCCTTAGGCACAGCCACACCCATTCATTTATGTATTGTCTATGGGTACTTTCATGTTACAATGAAGAGTTGAGTAGTTGCGACAGTGACAGTAGTGTCCACAGCCTAAAATATTTGCTATCTGGGCCCTTTACCCCAGCTTTAGAATGTTGTTCCATTTTCTTGTGGCCATCATTGTCTTTGTCATTCTCTGCAGTCCCACTTCAATATCATCTCCTTTATCTTCCTATTTCAAATTTTTTTCTCTTCACCTCTCTCTTACCTTCTAGCACTTCACCATGATTATTTCCTTTGAAACACTTATTGCAATCTAAAATTGTCTCATTTTTTTTTTTTTTTTTTTCC
>NW_007727955.1:10217-15423 GCF_000696425.1 Galeopterus variegatus
GGCCCTGGTGTTATCAGCTCTACATTCTCCCAAGTGAGACATGTGCCGGCCCTTGGATTTACTTTTATCATGTAATATTATATCGCTAAGATTCATTCATATTGTTGCATGCCTTAGTTATTTATTGCTTTGTAACAAATTACCCCCAAACTTGGTAGGTTAAAAACAATACAAATTCATTATCGCACAGCTTCTGTGGGTCAGTAAATGGACATAGCTTACTTAGTTGGATCCTCTACTTCAGAGTCTCTCATGAGGCTATTATCCAGGTGTTTAGTGAGCCCACAGTCATCTCAAGCTGGGACATGATCCATTTCTAAGCTTACTCAGTGGTTATTGGCAGAATTAAGTTTCTCATGGGGTATTGGACTGAGGGCCTCAATTCTTACTGGCAGTTGGCCAGAGGTCACCCTTAGTTTCTTGAAAGGTGGCCCTCTCCATCACAGCACATGGGAAGAGCCAGGGAGAGAATACCAGCAAGACAAATATCACAGTCTATTGTAACTGAATTGCAAAAGTGACATTCTATCACTGTTGCTGTATTCTTTCCACTAGAAGTGAGTCAGTATGTCCAGTCTGCACTCAAGCTGGGGGAATTACACAGGTTATGAATACCAGGAGGCAGGGGCAGGGTGTTGGGATCCATGTTAAAAGCTGCCTACCATACAGTAGACCACTGTTATTTATTCCTTTTAACTGCTATTAACCATTTTATGTGAATATACCACAGTTTACGTTCTGTTCCTGGGCTTGGGTCTTCCTTTCCAGGTTTTTTTGCTGTTGTGAATAGTGATGCCCCAAACATTCTTTTACATATGAGGGGACCATGGTATTCTTCTCTGAATCATTTCCAACTTAATATGTGTTTTGGGAGAGTTAGCACAATTAAGACTTCCTTGATTAATTCTACATGGAACTAATCTGGTCCCTTCTAAACTTCCATAGCATTTTACCACTTGTCACCTGTTATTACACTTATTTTGTGCATGCCATATTTATCCCTTAAAATAATAAGTTGTTGAGGGCAGGAAACAAAATTGATTCTAATGTAATTTACATAGGACCTACACAGCAGTTATACTATTTATATCACACATTTTAGTATGTACTGAGGCCGTGTATTTACTCATAGTAGTTACACAATAAACTTTTTTGATCGAATGGCTGAAGTAGCTTATTTTATAATTATTTTCAAGTAGTTAAGTATTTTCAGTCCGTCTATATTGTCAGCTGGTCAAATAAATAAACAAATACTGATTTGATTATATTTTTTATTACTTTTTTTTGATCTTAGGTATTTTTGGATAATGGAGTCAGAAGGACCTGCAGAGTCAGACAGTTCAGAAAAATTAGTATTTTCCCCACAGCAAGAAGAAGAAGAAAATAATGAAGAAGAAGCTCAAGAATCGGAGAAAACAGGCACTGTGAACCCCCTTTTACAACCTGCTCTCACAGGGGATGTAGAAGGTTTGCAGAAGATTTTTGAGGATGCTCAGAATCCTCATCATGAACAGGCCGTGCAGTTACTCTTGGAAGAAGACATTGTTGGGAGAAATTTGTTGTATGCAGCTTGCATGGCCGGGCAAAGTGATGTGATTAGAGCTTTGGCAAAATATGGTGTGAATCTGAATGAAAAGACCACCAGAGGTATTTTGTCTTTTTTTTCCCCCCTCATAAGTGTTACTTATGATTGCCTAAAGATGCTATGTGCTCTTTTTAAGGATGGCTAAATTTGATGTGCCTGCTTTATACTTTACATATATATGTACACTTGTATATGAGTGTATGTATGTGTATACATGTAAGTATATCAATGTTAATATTGTATGGCATACTATTTAAGAATACAGACTTCGGTATTTGTTAGGTTAGGCAAGTTACCTAACCTTTTTTGTGTCTCTCCCTTCAATTGCAAAATGGGGATAATAATTGTATTTTCCTTATAGGATGTTAGGAGAATTAAATGAGATTATAAATATAGATGTTGCAGTGTTTGGCACATAGTAAATTGGTATGTAGTAAATGATCAATAATATTACTGTTGTCTCTTTCCTTTGGGGATTTATTAGTTTTTAACAGTCATTATCTAATTAGCTCTTTTAATTAGTAATTATTCAGTAATTTGGTTTTTTTGACTTGCAGTATAATACAGTGATCTCTAGCAAATAAAGAATATACATTCTCTTCATGCTCACATGGGACATTTTAAAAAATTGATATATTTGGGGGCATAAAGAAAGTCTCAACAAATAGAATATGTAGCATGCAGTCTTTGGTAACAACAAAATAAAATTAGAAAATAATATCAAAAAGATAACAAAAGTCCTCTCTAATTTTGGAAACAAAAACACACTTTAAATCATCTGTTGGTCACAGAAGACATAATGGAAATTAAGAAATGTTTAAATGGCAATAGGATCACTATACGTCAGAACCTATGGGATAAAACTAAAACTAAAATTCTAGTTTAATGCATATATTAGAATATAAGAAACATTGAAAATCACTAAGGAAAGCATTTGACTGAAGAAATCAGAAAAAGAACAACTTAGTAAC
This sequence comes from Galeopterus variegatus, assembly GCF_000696425.1. Lineage (NCBI taxonomy): Eukaryota > Metazoa > Chordata > Mammalia > Dermoptera > Cynocephalidae > Galeopterus > Galeopterus variegatus. The sequence goes on from NW_007727955.1 coordinate 12,774, forward strand.
CAAAGAAAGTAGAAGAAAAGATATAATAGAGTCAAATAATGACATTGAAAATAAAGAAATCAACAAAACCAAAATCCAGTTCAGTGAAAAATGACAGAGTTGAAAAACTTTTGATAATATTGATCAGAGAGGGACAGAGGGCATAAATAATATTTGGAATTGAAAAATGGAACATTAATACACAAAAAAACTATGATTAAAGAAGTGAGTAGAAAATATTATAAACAACTTCATGGCAGTGCATTAAAAAACTTGGATGAAATGGACAAATTTTCAAAAAAATATGTTACTAAAATTAATTCAAGAAAAAAAAATAGAATTCTTGACAAGGTTTCTAAGGAAATCAAGTGAGTAATCAAAATCTGCCTCTCTTTCCCCCTGCTCCCCACCAAATTCCAGACTCAAATGTTTTTAAAGTTAAGATTTACTAAACTTTTAGAGGAAAAGGTAATCTTTAGTTTATAGAAATATTCCATAGACTATAAAGAGAGTTGGAAAGCTGCTCCACTAATTGTATGAGAGGGATAACTTTTATAGCAAAAGTAGTTTTATTATTATTATTAATTAATTAATTATTTTTTTAAAAGAGATGACCGGTAAGGGGATCTTATTCCTTGACTTGGTGTTGTCAGCAACCACACTCTCCCAAGTGAGCCAACCAGACATCCCTATATAGGGATCTGAACCCGTGGCCTTGGTGTTATCAGCATCACACTCTCCCAAGTGAGCCACGGGCCGGCCCTGCAAAACTAGTTTACGGATAGTACCAGAAAGGAAATTTATAGGCTGATCTAATTTAATAACATAGATACAAACATCCTAAATAAACTAGTAACAAATTGAATCTAAGAATGTATATTAAAAATTTTGAGAGTAGATTTTAAGTGTTGTCACCACAAAAAAATGATATGTGAAGTAATGCACATGTTAAATAGTTCAACTTATCCTTTCCACAATGTACACGTATTTCAAAATAACACTTTGGGGCCGGCCCGGTGGCGCACTGCTACAGTGTGCCGCTTGGGAGTGCAGTGGCGTTCCCGCCGAGGGTTCGGATCCCACATACAGACCGGTTCCCGCTCACTGGCTGAGCGAGGTGCGGGAGCAACACCGAGGGTTGCGATCCCGTTGCCGGTCCCGGTCCGGTGTGGGCGCGACACTGAGGGTTGCGATCTGTTGCCGGTCACGAAAAAAAGACAAAAAGGAAAAAAAAAATAATACTTTGTATGTGATAAATTTATACCATTTTTATTTCCCAATTGAAAATAAATAAAATCACTTTTATCACACACAAAAATTGATTGGACTAGGTTGAATTTATCCCATGAATGGAAGTATGGTCTTAACATTAGAAAAAATATTAGTGTAATTAATTACATGAAAAGTTTAAATAAGCAAAACACGATTGTGTCTACAGATGTAGGAAAATCATTTGAAAAATAATGTAGTGCTCATTCATGATGAAAGCCCTTAGGGAAATAGGAATAGAAGAAACCTTCTGTAAGTTATAAAAAACCTGAAGTAAGCTTACCTAATATTGAATCTTCAAAAGCATTCTTTAAAATCAGAACACGGCGGGCTGGCCTGTGTCACTCAGGAGAGTGTGGTGCTGATAACACCAAGGCCATGGGTTCAGATCCCATATAGGGATGGCCGGTTGGCTCACTGGGTGAGCATGGTGCTGACAACACCAAGTCAAGGGTTAAGATCCCCTTATGGTCATCTTTAAAAAAAATAAATAAATAAAATCAGAACAAGACTATGATAGTCACTATCACGATTTCCATTTATCCATTATACTTGAGATCCTAGCAAGTCCAGTAAGACAAGAAAAATAAGAGAAATAACACAGTGCTGTGCTAAAGCCAGCTTTTAGCATTGATTGTTAAATTTTCAGGGATTTTGTGAGTTGGTTGACATCATGTCCATGAGGGGTTATACGTCATGGTAATTGGTAATAGTACAAATCAGAGCCTTCCCCTCTAGAGAACTTATTTTTATACATTTACCAGCACAATACTGGACATAAGGATTAGAGTATAAGAAACAAAACTCTTGGTATTCTTAAGTACATAGACTTAAATTCAAGGGACTCTACTGTTAGTACTAATAATTTAGCAAGAATATGAATGTAAGACCAATATGCCGAATCAGTAGCTTTCTGTATACCATCAACAATCAGAGAATGTAATAAAAATAAAGATCTTATTTATAACAAAATGATGAACTAGCAATAAATATGACAAAAGAATCATAAGACATTTATGGCAAAAAGTATAAAACTTTGTTGAATTACATCAAAGAAGACATGGAAGTATATATATATTTCAGATGGTGAGATTAAATATCATAAAGATGTCAATTTCTTCCAAATTAGTTCATCAATCTAATTAGTATACCAGAAGATTTAAAAAACAAAAGAGCGTATTGAGAAGCTTACCCTAAATTTCAGTGAGAGAAATAATGAACTATTTAATATATGGTGCCAGAGAATGTTGGTTATTCACCTAGAAAAAAAGTAAAATTAGATACTGACTTGTACCATGCATAAAAATCAATTATAAGTGCTTGGAAGATGTGAATGTGAATAGCAAAAATTTTAAGCTTTCTGAAAAATAAATACAGGAATATTGTTATATTATTGAGATAT
>NW_007727955.1:16180-72484 GCF_000696425.1 Galeopterus variegatus
AGGGATGGCTGGTTTGCTCACTGGCTGAGTGTGGTGCTGACAACACCAAGCCAAGGGTTAACATCCCCTTACTAGTCATCTTTTGGAAAAAAAAAAAAAAAGGCATAAAGAACACAACCATTAAGGGAAAAGGTTGATATATATAAACATTTTAGAGTATGCACAAAAGATATCATAAACAAAGTAAGAAAATAAGCCACAGACTGGGAGAAGGTATTGCAAGTATCTTCTCAACTGACAAAGGGTTTGTCTATGTAAAGACAGCCTATTAATCAGTGAGAAGAATTCAACCCAAGAGAAAAATAGGCAAAGGATAAGAACAAGCAATTCATGGGAGAGAAACTTTCATGGCCAATAAATGTATGAAAATATGCTCAACCTTACTATTAAAATGCAAATTTAAACAATGAGCTACCACTATTCACTCATCAGATTGTCAAAAATTTAAACATCTGACAGCATTAGGTATTGGTAAAGATGTGGGAAATAAGAACTCCTTTACTCTGCTGGAGGGAGTGGATGCAAATGGACATACCTTATGATCCAGAATTCTATTTCCAGACATGTATCTTTAGGAAATTCTCATGGGAGATATATATACAAGGCTGATTATTCAAGTATTGCTTATAATAGAGAATAATTGGAAATAATCTAAATCAATGGGGACAGATATATTATGATCTGCTCATACAGTGGAATATTACACAATAATTAATAGGAATGAATTAGCTCATTGGGTATTAAAATGCATAACACTCAAAAACATAACATTGAGAAAAAAAAGCAAGTTACACAAGGATTCTATAACGGATTGGTTAAGAGCATGGATTTTAGAGCCAGACTGCCTGAGTTCAAATTCTCTCTCTTCTACTAACTTGGCTATGTGACTTGGGAAAATTATATAACCTTTCCATGCTCTGATTTCTCCATCTATTAAAAATGGGGATAATAATAATATTTAAAAACAATTCTACATAAAGGAAAAGGAGAGCCCCATATCAGTATTTCACAGTGTGCTTCCAACACTATTGAAGGGAGGTGGAGTTCTGACCAGTTCACCAGTTCTGACTAGATTTGTGAACCTGACTTTTGTTTAATGGAGTGAATCAAATCCCCATCACACCCACAGGAGACCTACAAATTCTTGAGAATTTTATGACAGTAGAAATACTGCCAGCTTGGACTGAAAGGGGCCAAGAGAGTACAAAATGAAGGAAGGATGTTGGATTCCCAGAATTCTACTGTCAGGAGGGTGGCTGATAAACCATTCAGCTCTAGACACATGCTACTTTTCATAAAAAAAAGACACCTCAGGGGGCTGAGCCCAGAGGGTGAAGCCAAGAACCCAGTGAGCAGCACTGAGAACCACAGAGAATCATTCCCAGGTTTTGAAATCTTAGGGAGTTTACCTGGCGTAATTTCAGAACTGCTTTGGACTGGTGACTCCATTTTGCCTCTTCCCCTGTTTGAGCCACACATCTATACCTGTTGTCTTATGCCTCTCCCACTGTGTATGTTGGGAGTACATAATTTGTTTCTTTAGTTTCACATATCCACATATGGAGAGGAATTGTGCTCCAGTTACTGTGCTTAATGGATTATACCCAGAGCCTCATTCTCACATGATTTAGATGATTTTGATGTTGAGATTTGAGAACTTTTGAGCTGATGAGATTTACATGAGATTATGGACTTTAAGTTAATGCTGTAATGGGATGAGACCTCTGGGACCTTGGATGGAGCAAATATATTTTTCATTTGGGAGATATGTGAATCTTTGGTGGCCAGTGGGTAGACTTTAGTAGTAAGAATAACTCCCCAAAGATGTCCATGCCCTAATCCCTAGAACCTGTGAATGTGTTACATTACATGGCACAGGGACTTTGCAGATGTAATTAATATTAAGGATATTAAGATAGATTGGCCTGTATTATCCAGAGGAGGGAATCTAATCACATAAGCCCTTTAAAGCAGAGAACTTTCTCCAGCTGGGGATTTGGCAGAAGAAATTAGAGAGGTTTGAAGTGTACTTGACATGTAGTTGCTGGTTTTGTTTCGGCAGTTCCAGACCAATACAGAATCTCCTCAGCTAAATCTTCCGATGCTGTTTGTTTCACATGTAGACTTTTTTTAGGGAAGGAAATTCTGGGATTTATGTAAAATAAATATACTGCATTCTATGAAGATGATTTTACAGTGGAAAGTATGTATGAACTTATACCAGTTAACTTGGCAATGCTTTTAAAAAATTGTTGTAAAATAATGAATTACATTAAGGTTCACCCATCAACTTCTTCTTCTTTTTTTTTTTTTTAAAGATGACCGGTAAGGGGATCTTAACCCTTGACTTGGTGTTGTCAGCACCACGCTCTCCCAAATGAGTGAACCGGCCATCCCTATATAGGATCCGAACCTGTGGCCTTGGTGTTGTCAGCACTGCACTCTCCCAAGTGAGCCACGGGCCGGCCCTTACCCATCAACTTCTTGTTTGATTGGTATGATTCAGTTCCTATGAGATTGTTCACCTTGGAGAATAGATCAAATCAAGTTCTTAAACGTGCAAAGTTGAGAACTAGATTCTCTCTCTCTTTTTTTTCCTTTTTGTCTTTTTTTTTTCGTGACCGGCAACGGATCGCAACCCTCAGTGTCGCGCCCGTACCGGACCGGGACCGGCTACGGGATCGCAACCCTCGGCGTTGCTCCCGCACCTCGCTCAGCCAGTGAGCAGCAGGTCTGCATGTGGGATCCGAACCCTCGGCGGGAGCGCCGCTGCGCTTCCCAAGCGATGCACTGTAGCAGTGCGCCACTGGGCCAGCCCGAACTAGATTCTCTCTTTTGGTTTTCATTAAAATGTAGATCGGTACTTTGAAAGATTTAAGGTGAGAAGGCTTTGACATCTCCAGGCCTTATAAATAGTACCACATTACTTGCATAATTACCTCCTGGTACTTAAAGTTGTGGGCGAATCATGTGATTCTCTGGGTTCTGAACGCCTATAACGTTTTTTGTTGTTGTTGTTTGTTTGTTTCTACAACAATGAAAATATTAATTTTTCTCAGAAAGTAAAAATAACATTTTTCTCTCTTTTGTAAAAGTTAAGTACCATTATGTCCCATTTTCTTAAGTAACAAAATCCTAAAAATATATATTAAATTGTATACAGTGCGTCACACTTCATCTTATAGTTTAAAATACATGATGTTTCTGTTTTTATTCTCAAAATTGCATGTTAAGAGCATGTTTACAAGTATTTTGACTTCGGACTTGTCATCCAAAGTCAAAATCCTGGTTGGAAGGTGAGTTTGGATGTGGGAAGGTCTTGATGCCCCTTGAACCCCATGGATGGATGGCAACGCCCTGTGTAGGCAGGAAAGGGACCTCCAGTCTTCCAAAGACTGCTTCCAAAGACACTTCCTTTCTCAAATAGAAGATTTACCTCTGACTTTCCTCCGTACCCCACCTCTGCCAAGTTGAGAGACAAAAGCCTGTGAGATGGGCCCACCAGGGGTCTGCAGACAGTGAAACCCTGTGTCACCCCTGAGCTGTCTAGCCTTAGGGATGCCGTTGTGGCTGGAAGGTTTGAAAACCACCCCACACAAGGGCAGCACAGGTGAGAGACCTGGCCAGGAAACAGAGCAGTGAACACCTATAATTCTTGACCTAGAACAGAGATTTTTAATCTTGTCCAGGTATTGAAAAATCTAGAAAACAATCCTCTTTAAAGAATACCTTAGACTTTCTGGGACAATGTAAAATACTTTCTTCTATCAAAGAAAATTTGAAAACTGAAATTTTTGATACTACAGAATGACTTTATTTGAGTAAAAACCGAAATCATAGCAATGAGCAACTTTCCATAAAAAAATTAAGTTGACAAGTTAAGAATATTTTACTATTTTTGAAATTTTATGTTCATTTTTATTTAATTTTTAGGTTATTTTCTAGTGAGACTCATCAGATCCTGAAGGTTTTAAGAAAAATATTATAAGAGAAAAAACTTAAAATTGAGAAAATTTTGTTTAATAACATTTTCCGTGAATTAAGGAAAGACTGCTGTTATTCAGGCAAAGCAATGGAATACTCTCAACCTGCAACAAGAACACTAATGATCCACTGGGTCATAAAAAACCACTGATCAAAATTAAAAGACTTTTGAGTGAAGACTGCAGTATAGTTGTCTCTGTAAAGTAAAAAGATGTATGCTATTCATTTGTGGATGGTACTCAGAAATGAAAAGGAAGGAACATGATTTTCTTTTTCTTTTTTCTCAGCCCATCATGCTTTCTTTAGTCCTAGGCCATTAGTCCTTTGGGTTTTCTGCTGGGTTGGGGCAGTATCTTTGGGAGTTATGGAATGGGAAACTTTTAAAGTATCTGTTACCAAATGTGTACATTCTGGGACAGGATGCACCTCGAACTTATACAGTCAGGGCCTGGAGTCCACATCTCAGCTCTACAAGGAGAACAGTGTTCTCAGGGAAGAAAGCGGAGCATTCGAGCTCAGCTGAGTGATGTAGGAAAATGATTTTCAAGGTGATTGATGAGTCATGTTTGCATCCAGGATTTCGTTTCCTTTTAAATATCACTAGTTTTGAAGATTTGGACACTTTGATCTAAAGGGAGGAAGAAAAAACAGTTCTGGGCATGGTCAGGGAAGTTTTCACGCAGGGGGCAATATATATGTTAAATCTTGAAGAAGGACTAAGAATTTACCTAGTAAAGGAGAGTTGAGGGGTGGGGGCATGGCAGGCAATATAGAGATCCCAGTGTTAGATGTTAGTGCTACAGTGTTTATGGTATTCTGGGATACTTACCTTACTATTTTAAACAAAACACTGGTCTTTTAATAGGTATAATAATATTATTTGGTATTTAAAAAAATAAAATATGAAATCTCAATCACTTATGGGTTGAGAACAATGTCAGTGATTTAATTGCTCAATGTAAACGAAATGACAAACTGAAGTCTACAAATTTAGATGGTCCGTATTGTGATATTGTAGAATTTCTCTTGTAAGCAAAATTCTTAAGTTCAAAGACCTCCCAAACAGTAGGCTGTGAACCTTGTGGTTTTGAGATTGGTTGGGAAACTGTGATGGTATCTCTCTCTGTACATGAGGAAACTAAAAAAGACAAATATAAACCAGCAGTGTTTTCTTTGGGGGAAAAAAAAGTATAGCTTAGTTTCAAAAAAAGGTTGCACTGCAGCTAACAAGAAAAAAGCTATTCAAAGAGATCTCTCTATTTTCAAATTAGAGATGGAATAATTTGAAGATAACATGAAGGAAAATATTTGGTGTTAATTTATAATTACCTTCTCACCATATCTCCAATGAATGTTGAGTTGGCAAAACTTTAGTAGCTTTTTTTTTTTTTTTAAAAGATGACCGGTAAGGGGATCTTAACCCTTGACTTGGCGTTGTCAGCACCACGCTCAGCCAGTGAGCTAACCGGCCATCCCTATATGGGATCTGAACCCGGGGCCTTGGTGTTATCAGCACTGCACTCTCCCGAGTGAGCCACGGGCCGGCCCTAGTAGCTTTTTTAATACAACAAATGTATATAAAAATATCCTGGTGATACCCCTGACACACTTAAAAAAGAGACCAAATAATGTTTCATTTGCGATTTTCGTGATTAATTACATTTTCTTCATTTTTATGAAGAAAAAAGAAAAGCGTTTGCTTTTTCCTTAATTTTTATTAATTTTATCTGACAATTTATATTGCCAATAGAATGACAGTATACACTTAAGCTTTCTATTTTATAAAGTTATACTTTTGATATTTTGTGATTATATATTTTCATATTTGAAACGTATTAAATAGTTTCACTAATTGAAAAAAAATTCTGAATCCAGTTTTATAAAATACTAGTATTAGTACTAAGTAGACATAAAATGTGTACTGGTATTCTTTTGTTTTACTACTGTAATTACTATTCCAGGGAGAAAAAACAGCATATGCAAAGTTATAGAGGCACGAAACAATATGATTTGGAGAATTCAGAGTCTGGTACTGCTGGTGGTAGGCAGGTTGTGGGCAAGGTTCTAGATAAGTGAGTATCTTCTTGTGCCATGGTCTATTTCTTATCCTGAACTATTTTCAGCTCATTTCTTAGATTTGACCTTATCACTGGCACACTCATTAATTTATAGCACAACCTCGAGAGAAGTACTTATTCTCTCTGTCCTTCAGTTTACTTACAAGAGTACTTCAAAAAGTTCATGGAAAAAGAGAATTAAAAGAGAATACAAATCTTTCCACGAACTTTTTGAAGTACCCTCATATATGTAGTTGAGACTAGTACTAGTCTCTGTGTCATAGAATCATTGTGAGGTTTTAATTAGTTGATACCTGTGAAGCACACAGAACAGTGCTTTCGCAGAGGAAAAGATGCCTTTTCTTCTTGCCTGATCTTTTCGCTTACTATGAACTGCCTGCTCAATTGACTCTCTCTGCATTTAGTAACCAGTAATCTTCCATAAAGAGATTTTTCCTTATAGAATCAACCTCGGTCCTTCCCAGTTCCATTTATGTTTTTTTTTTTCCTGGGGAGGTTTCCAACATGTAGCCTTCTACATCCCCCTCCTGGGATGTAACGCTCCTTACCAACATTATGGGAGAACTTTAGGAAAATTACTTTCTTTCTGAAATCATCTTATTTAGATATTTTCCTTCTCTTGGAAAAAATGATGGGGTTAATGTACTATGAGGATCTATGTTTTTCTTTCTAGAAAATGGATTGTCTCCAACAAGGGAAAAAAACTTGTAAAGGTTGCAAACTCCTTAGTAAAAGCCTCTCTCTATTTAGAAATCTTGTTTCCTTGATTTTTAACTGATTATTTAAAAAAAATAGAAAAAAACACGAATTTAAGAGCATTGTGATCAGATGTTAGCACTGGCCTATAACTTCAGCCTTGAGGAGAGCAATACAGGGAGCTGGAACATCTCCCCATTTGGAATGGCCTCCCAATCATGCTAGCAGTGTTTTGTCTGTAGATGGTGTCTTCCTCCCCCAGCAAATAAGGGGCTCTGGACCATTCAGCTGATTGAAGCTGTACTTCTTGGCCCCCCATTTTGTAGGTGCTAGGTCTGAATGTGTCTCCCAAAATTCATGTGTTTGAAACTTAATCCCCAAGGCAACAATATTGGAAGGTGGGGCCTTTTGGGAGGTGTTTAGGTCATGAGTGCTCTGTCCTCAGAAATAGATTAATGCCAGTATAAAAAGGGCTTGTGGCTGTGGGTTAATTCTCTGTTGCTCTTCCACCTTCTACTATGTGAGGATGCAGCAAGAAAGCTCACTCCAGATGCCAGTACCTTGATCTTAGTTTTCCCATACTCCAGAACTGTGAGAAATAAATTTATGTTCTTTATAAATTACCTGGTCTGTGATATTCTGTTTTAGCAGCACAAACGGACTAAGACAGTAGATAATAAGGCATAATAAAATTCTTGAGCCAGTTTCTTAGTGTTTTGAAATTTCTTGCTTGTGTGATATTTAAAAAAAAGTTGGACCAAAGAGGTGAGGCAATTTAAATTTTGGCTGATCCCAAAGTAGTTCATTTCATGCTCCTTTTGATTCCTTGCCAGCCCTTTATTATCCCTTCTGGTTATGACAGTTTACAAACTTGGCCTAGTGTAGTTCACAGCTTGGTCAAAGATAGGCCTGGGATTGTGGGAATATGGCACATAGGGAGTCAAGGAGAGGTTTCTGGAAGGAAGTAGAATCATTATTCTCTCTTCTCTTTCCCTACCTTAACCAGAGGGAAACATTTGGGTGCTGTTTTCTGCTGCTTATAAACCCTCTACCTGAGTTTGAATCTTGCTTTGGTTACTACCAGTGTAGCCTCTGACTTTCATATACTCTATATTATGTACTTTTTATCATATACTTTAATGGGGCTAATAATACCTACTTCATGGGGTTATTGGAAGGATTATATGAAGTACACATAAAGTGCGTGGTATTCAATAGATTCAACACATTAGTTCATTCTCTTGTTCAACTCTAGTTGTAGTAGATATACCTTTGTAGTATATACCTTTGTCCATTTAAGACAGTCATGAGTATGTCCTTGTGGGCAAGTTAAAACAATGATCTTTGACTTGATTTTTTAAAAACCGGTCTGAAAAAATTCTAAAGATGCCTTCCATATTTTTCGCCTTTATTATTATACCTCATGGTAGTTACACATCAATAAGCCTAAGAACTAACTTTCTAAATTGATAGATTATAATTTCAACTTTAATTCAAATGATTAATTTCCAACCAAAGGCGTACACAGTTATATTTTAGTAATTTGTATGATTGTATTAACAATAATGCTAGAGTAATGAAGAGTCATGGGTGCAGTTGTATTCCAGAATAGATGACTGCTAGGGAGATTGCCATCTTCCTTAGAAGACATTGAAGAGCTCAGACTTCAGGCTGCCTGTGCTGTATCTTGTGTTCATCATTTACTGGCTGTATTCCTTGGGCAAGTTTCTTAACCTCTCTAGACTTCAGTTTTCTTATCTGTAAAATGAAGGTTATAATAGTTATGACATCATAGGGTTTTTATAAATTAAGTTCACTGTACGTAAAGCACTTAGAGTAGTGCCTGGCCCATAGTAATTATTCAATGCTTGATCACCATTATGATATTGTATTGCATAAAATAGACTGAAACAATGTAGCCTATTTGACCTGACCATCTTCATTCTATCAAATTAAGTTCACTGTACGTAAAGCACTTAGAGTAGTGCCTGGCCCATAGTAATTATTCAATACTTGATCACCATTATGATATTGTATTGCATAAAATAGACTGAAACAATATAGCCTATTTGACCTGACTATCTTCATTCTATTTCTTCATTCTATCTTTTTAGGGTACACACTCTTACACTGTGCTGCAGCCTGGGGTCGTTTGGAAACTTTGAAAGCACTAGTGGAACTAGATGTTGATACAGAAGCTTTGAATTTCCGGGAAGAAAGAGCTCGAGATGTTGCTGTTCGGTATTCCCAGACTGAGTGTGTTGAATTCTTGGACTGGGCAGGTAAGGAAGCTCACAAGTTATTAGCAAACTGATTGACGTGATGGATTTTTCTCCTATGACTTATAGGCTGCGTCTTCAACATGGCAAAGAGATGATTTACATTTTCATCTTCCATTAAGATGTTTTACTTGTAGATACAACACAGCCACTTTTGGCAATACTATGTGAAATCTGTCTTTTTTTTTTTTCTTTCTATTTTGCTTTTGACCTAAAACATTGAACTTAATAGGAACTGTACATATTGGAAGTTTGTTGATTTACCAACTTCTAACAATTTGACCAATAATTTTTTTTTCCTTTTTGTCTTTTTTCGTGTCTGGCAACGGATCGTAACTCTCAGTGTCATGCCCGTACCGGACCGGGACCGGCAACGGGATCACAACCCTCGGTGTTGCGCCCGCACCTCGCTCAGCCAGTGAGCGGGAACCGGTCTGTATGCGGGATCCGAACCCTCTGCGGGAGAGCCACTGCGCTCCCAAGCGGCGCACTGTAGCAGTGCGCCACCGGGCCGGCCCTGACCAATAATTTTTTGTAAAAATGTATGTACAAGAGCTGGCCTGTGGCTCACTTGGGAGAGTGTGGTGTTGATAACACTAAGGCCACAGGTTCGGATCCGTATATAGGAATGGCCAGTTAGCTCACTTGGGAGAGCGTGGTGCTGACAACATCAAGTCAAGGGTTAAGATCCCCTTACTGGTCATCTTTTAAAAAAAAAAATATATATATATATATGTATATATATGTACAATATATGTTCAAGGCCATTTTCTGAGAGACCGAGGCAAAGTGGACCATTCCTTAAATGTTTAAAAAAATAGCATATTTGAGAAATATATTTGACTTCCCAGATAGAAAAAGTTATAATGACTTGAAAATGATTTGTTTAGGCAAAGTTAATCTATGGTATTAGTAGTCAGAATAGTAGTTACCCTTATGAGGGAGGCCCCGGAGTTACTTCTTGACCATGTTATTTTTCTTTTGTTTTTGGCATGGGGGACTTCTGGGGTGTAATGTTCTTTTTCTTGATCTGGTTGCTGGTTACATGTTGTTCATTTGTGAAAAGTCATTGAGCTATATGCTTATAATTTTTGTGGTTTTCTGTATGTATGTTATATTTCAATACAAAGTTAAAAAAACTATGTGCTATTTTGAATTTCGCTAATATTTTGTTTACATCATTCCCACAGCCCTTTAGAATATAGCTTAGAGAGATTTCAGGAAGATATACCTATGTATGTATACAAACGCTGGTTAAAAGCTAGTAGTTCTGAAGTTCACAGCATTTGTTTTGCATGGTTATCTGTATTCATGTTTTTAGAAAGCATTTATTGAATGCCCACTATGAGTATAAATGGTTGGTACAAATGGTTGTTCCTGCCCTCTGGACATTTGTTAGGTAGGGCATGACAAACTATAGACACATTCAACAATTATATACAATATCAGGGAGATTGTGATTAAGAGTTAAAATTGGCAGAGCAGGTAGTCCATGCTATGGGGTGGTCAGAGAACATGAAGTTAGAGTATGTTGGGGTTGAGCTGGGCCTTGAGGAATGGATGGATTTGAATATGCAGTAGAAGGAAAGGGCGTTTTAGTTTGTTTTCTGTTGCTTATAACAGAATACCTGAAACTGGATAACTTATAAGAGTACAAAATTTATCCTTATAGTTTTGGAGGCTGGGAAGTCCAAGGTCCAGGGAACATTTCTAGTGAGGGTCTTCTTCCTGGTCGGGGCTCTGTACAGAGTTCTGTGGCAATGCAGGGTGTCAGGCAAGAATGGCAAGAGCTCTCCCATGTGCTCTCTTTATAAAGCCACCACTCCACACCCGTGATACTCATTACTCAATGAATGGATTAATCCAATCATGAGAGCATAGCTCTTACTATCCAATCACCTTTTAAAGGCCCCATCTTTTTAATACCATTATCAGATTTGCTACCCTTAAACACTGTTACAATGGGGATCAAATTTCCAATACATGAGCTTTTTGGGGACACATTTGACCCATAGCATTCTGCCCTTGGCCCCCAAATTTCATGTCTTTCTTACATGTAAATACATTCATTGCATCCCCAAAGTCTTAACTTGTTTCAACTCAAAAGTCCAGAGTCTCATCGGTGAAATCAAACAAATCTACTTGTGAGATATGATGGTGGGACAAGCATAGGATACATATTACCATTCAAAAATGGAGAAATAGACCAAAAGAAAGGGGTAACAGCTTCTAAGCATATCTGAAACCCAGAAAGGCAGGCATTAAATATTAAAGCTGAAGAATAATCTCCCTTGACTCCATGTCTGTCATCCTCTACACACCGGTGCCGGGGTGGGGCCTCTAAAGTCTGGGGCAACCACACCTCTGTGGCTTTCCTGGGCTTAGCCCATGCTTCAGGTCTCCCAGGCTGATGATGTTCCATGCTGGTAGCTCTACAATTTTGAAGTCTCAGTGTCAGTCCCACTCTCACGACTCTGCTAGGGATGGCCCTCATGGGAGTTCTCTGCTGTAACTCAGACCCCACATCTCTGCTCAGCATTGCTCTGTGAAAGCTCTCTGTAGTGACTCTGCCCCTGTGACAGATCTCTTCCTGGGTCCCCAAGCTTTTCTGTACGTCCTTGAAATCTTAGTGGAGGTTGCCATGCCTCCAGAGCTCTTGTGTTCTGCCAGCCTGCAGACTTAACACCTTCTGGATGTGCCAAGGTTTCTGGCTACCTGGAGCCATTTTAGCTATAGCCAGGTCAGCTGGAGTAGGAGGTGGAGAGCAGCATCCTGAGGTGGCCATGGGCAGTGAGCCCATGGAAGGCACCTTGGGCCTGTTCCCCCAAAGCATTGTCTCCTTAGGCCTCTGGGTCTGTGAGGGGAGGGACATCCTTGAAGATCTCCAAAATGCCTTCAAGGTCTTTCTTTCATTGTCTTGATGATTCCTTCTTTCTGTTCTGTTCTCCTTAGCAAATGGTCTCTGGTATACACCCTTGGTTTCTGCTCCTGAACGTACTTTTTTACTCTTTATGTGGCCAGGTTAAGAGTTTTCCAATTTTTTACCCTCTGTTTCCCTTTTAATGATAAATTCTGCCTTTAAGTCATGCCTTTGCTGCCATAACTCAGCATAGGCTGTTAGAAGTATCCATGTAGCTGCCTGAATGCCTTTCTGCTTAGAAATTAAAAAATGGGCAAATGAGCTGAATAGATATTTCTCAAAAAACATACAAATGGCCAACAGGTATATGAAAAAATATTGAATATCCACTAATCATCAGAGAAATTCAAATCAAAACCACAATGAGATATATCATCTCACCCTGATTAGATTAGTCATTGTCAAAAAGACAGAAAATAGCAAATGCTGGTAAGGATGAGGAGAAAGGAGAAATCTTATACATTATTTGTGGGAATGTACAGTATTATAGAAAACAGTATGGAGGTTTCTCAAACAACTACAAATAGAACTACCATATGACCCAAAAATCTCACTATTGGGTATATATCCAAAGGAATGGAAATCAGCATGTCAAAGGGATAACTCCACTCCCATGTTCATTGGAGCTCTGTTCGTAATAGCCAAGAGTTGGAACCAACCCAAGTGTCCATCAATGGGCGACTGGATAAAGAAAATGGGCTATATATATACACAATGGAATACTACTCAGCCGTTAAAAAAAAGAACGGAATTCTGCCATTTGCAGCAACATGGATGGGCTTCGAGAAAATTAGGTTAACTAAAATAAGCCAGGCACAGAAAGAGAAATGCCACATGTTCTCCTTCATATGTGGGAGCTAAAAAAGTTGGTCTCACAGAAGTACAGAGTAGAATAGTGGTTATTAGAGACTAGTAAGGGGAGGGGGGAGGACAGATGGGGGTTGTGGTCAAGGGATAAAAATTACAGAGATATAGGAGGAATGAGATCTACTGTTCTGTAGCAATATAAGGAGACTACAGCCAACAGCAAATTACTGTATAACTTCAAGTAGCTAGTGGAGAGGATATTGAATGTTCCCAGCACAGAGAGGTGATAAATGTTTGAGGTGATGAGTATGCTAAACACCCTGATATGATCGTTGCACACAGTGTAAATGCACCCAAATATTGTATTATACTCCATAAATACATACAATTATCTTGGGTCAATTAGAAAAAATAAGCTAAAATGAAAAAAATTTCAGAGACAGAAGTAGACCAGAGAAACAGAATAATAATCAGAGAAGGAATAATGAGATGTTATTGCTTAATGGGTTCAGAGTTTGCGTTTAGGATGATGAAAAAGTTTTGGAAATAGAGATAGTAGTTATGCAGCACTGTGAATGTAATCAATTCCACACAATTGTATGTTTAAAAATGCTTAAAATGGCAATCCTTATGTTATATATGCTTTACCACAATAAAAAAAAGGAAAAGAAAAATGCTGCTGCTATTATTACAGCCACGTTATACCCTTGAATGCCAGACCAAGGTGTTTACTTTTTTTATTCTGGGAGCCACTGAAAGTTATGTAGAAGAGGAAGAGATGAAAGTGATATTTAGGAAGATTCAGCTGGTAGCAATAAGAAGCTTGCTCATCACTAAAATGAGAAGGGGACTAGGATGATTGATAGAAGGAAGGAAATTGAGAGAAAGAAGCACATGTGAGAAGAAAGAAGTGAGTTGTACTTTGCAGATTATTTTATAGGTAATTGTATACCTGTACTAAATATTTTATTTTATAGGTAATAGTATACCTGTACTAAATATTTTCTAGGGACAATTTTTCCTATGCCAATATCTTCAATTTTGTGATTAGATTTATAAGTAAAAAACCAAAACAGAAATAACAAAGGATTCAATTGATCCCCCCGTGAATAGTAATTGTAGGGAAAATTCACATTCCATAATTCAAAAACTACCTCTGAAGAATGAATTACCCATGTTACTGAAAAATCACAATCCAGGGACGCATTTTGCTGTAACTTTTCTGAAAAGAAAATGTTTAGGGCTTATGGGTGTAAGGTTTCATTTATTTCCTTCCCCGTCATATCCATCTGTTTAACTTGGGTCCTTAGGTTCTTGGAGGAATTACACCTAACATGTCTTAGGGATAAAAAGAAAAGGAGACTATAAAAAGGAAACTAGTCTTGTATGTCCAGATCAATGATAGAATTAGGTTTGGAACTTCATGGGAATGTAACTGTGAAATGTCAGATACATAAACTACTCAACATGAAATTTAACATTTGTTTAATTTACACTTACCTAGAGTATATACATCACTTATATTCCTCATTCTAGGATTAGAGTAGGACTCACCTGGAGACATGTAAGGGACTGAGGACTTCCTATCCCAAAGAGATAAATTTCTTCAGGTTTTACAGGTATGGGGAATTTTTACAAAAAGTTTTCAAGACTCCCTCATTAAAAGAAACATATATCAGGTAGTTGATATATATTAGAAGGAAGTAGTTGCAGTTCAGAACTCTGAAGGGATGGAACAAACATTTATGGAAATATCGGGGTGGGATTGTGCTAAGGAGGAATGGAGGTACGAAGGGGAGTCTGGAAAGTGGAACAAGAAACAAACTTTTAATAACCCGTAATAGCGTAAGGCAGGCACTATTCTTTTAAAACTGTAGAGTTATGTATTACTGTTTCAAGGATTGTTTCTAAAAAGTTTTGTCCCTCCGTTATACTTGTATTGATGGGAGATATGTTTATAGGTATGGCATGTTTTTCTAGGATTTTTCAAGATTTTTTAAATAAAGTCTTTTCTCCTAGTCTCACATCCATCTAGTTTTTCTTTGGAAAATATATAACCATACTTTTTAAAATTGAGGTGTCTTAAAAACAAAAGCCTGAAATTTAAAAAATGTTGATATGTAGTTAATCATTTGTTATACTGAAAATGCAAAAATTGATACTTTAAAAAATTAACCCATTTCTTTATATTTCCATGCTATTTTAGCAGTCTAACATGGGAAATTAAAAATCTCCCTGTGGCCATAAAATTTGCTCAGGAAAAGAAGAAGAATCACAGATATTATTTAAATCAGAGATTTATTGAAAAACTAAACTAAGCTTCTGTTCTACATATTGGTTAATGATTAGTAATATAACACATCAAAAAGAATGAAATATTTACACATGTAGCAGTGATAGTATACAGTCTTTTTACCAGTACTTAGTAAGAATAAATTCTTTTTCAGTTGAATGGAAATAACATTTAAACCCAGACTTCTTTGGAAAATTTCAGTAAAGATTGTGCAAAGAAAATTGCAAAGAATCGTTTTTATCCTTAAATGAGTTCTCTCAATAGATTTCTTTTGCAATTACCATATTTGAGCTGTATTTGCATATGTTTAGTGTCCTTTGGCTCCGTCTCCTCCTTCACTCTTCTTGAATTTGCGGTGCTTAACTCTCTTAGCGGGAGGATGGTCGGACACCTGATTCAGGTACTTGGCCACGAGTGATGTTGTGGCCACCAGTCTGCAGAGTATTTGGTCAATGTCATAGATGGATGGACTTTCTAGATCATTACTAAATTTACCTAAGGAGGCTTGTTTTTTCAGCTAAAAGGAGAAAAACAAATGAAACAGATTTTATCTTACTGTAGTTCAAATTGAATTTGTATTCTGAATACATAACTATTAAAATAGCACACATCAATTATTTATACAAAAGAAAGGTTACTATAGAAGTAACATTTAAGTGCAGAAAAAAATGCTCTTCTGTATATACTCCACGTAAGATTAATCATTATGAGGCTACTTCAAAAAGTTCGTGTAAATCCGTTGCCGGACACGAAAAAAGACAAAAAGGAAAACAAACAAACAAACAAAAAAAAAGTTCGTGTAAAAGTAGAATTAAAAGATAATACTAATCTTTCCATGAATTTTTGAAGTGCCCTCATATTACCATGAGCAAATGTTTAATTAATGTTTTCTATGGTTTGAGCACTCTGCTGGGAGAAATTATTTGAATATTAGCAAAATGCTTTTCTTTACTAAACAACCTCAAGGTATAATACCATAAAATCACAGTCATTTTAAAAATAAGAAAACATTTATAAATATCTAATTGGTCTGAAGGTCAATGAGGTTTTTTGGTCAATGAGCTTTTACGATTGTCTCAAGCTATGGTGCCATCTATTGGCAAAGTGGGAAATTAGTTTAAGAGCGCCGTTTCCCAAAAAGTCATCCTCACATTAGCGATTAGTTTACAGTCCATTTAAAAAATATGACAACTTTTGTACTTAGCTTTCTTAGATAGATCTAGAAAGGATCTAAGAGATCTCTTGTCCAGATCCTTTATTTTATGGATGAAGCAGCTGAGAAAGATCAAATGACTTACCTAAGGGCACAGACAGGTAATTTCGTTTCCTATACATTCTACTCACTATGACACACTGCTTTTTTGATGTGCTTTGTAGCTTAAAGTAGAGGGGCTGGGTTAGATGATTTTAAGGATCTTTTAACTTAATACACATTTGTTGAGCACCTAGTATGTGCAAGACACTGTGCTAGATGCTGGAGATGAATGGGGAGGGGAGAAGCTTACAAAGGGGAATGAGACATAGTACCTTTCCTCAAAGAAATTGATAATCTTGGCTAGAGTTCAGGAGAAGAGGAAGAAAGACGTACGGAGTGCATGAAGGTGGGAAAGCCACAATGAGAGAAAGTAAAAACTGCTCAGACTGTTTTGAGCCCCAGCCGCATCCAGGCTAGAGCTGCTGAGCGCACAGAGCAAGAGCTGGCAAAAGCTGCAGCTGTGCCTTTCAGCTGAAGTTGCTTGGAGGTGGCAGGGGAAAAGGGGGCCATGGTGGCTCCCAGGCCAGCAAGACCTTTAATAGGGTTCCTGTCGACCCACAAAGGAGCGAGAAGCCACCACAAATGAAAAAAAGGAGCCACTCAGAGGCCGGTGAGTCATTGCAAGAAACTAAAACTGGAGCACAGCCTGAACCATGGGAAGTGTTTGCATCACAGGCGGTGGGGGAGACGGGCCCACTGGGAGAAGACTGGGGCACAGCAAGGACAGCTGATCTGCACCCCAATCAGTGAAGGACCACTCAGAGGAGACTGGTCAGGAATATAGAATTGCATGGGGTGCAGTTTGATGAAAAGACTCAGACCCAGACCAGAGTCTCTACACAACCCAGGTGTACCAGATTTCACTAGACAGAGAAGTACCTATAAAGTCAACCATTAAACCCTGAGCCGCGCAAAAAGCCTTCCCTAGGGAATCAGCCCCAAAGCAGCAATTTAGCTCAACCACAGAGCTCTAGTACTGGTCCCCACAAGAAGTTCCCCATTTTAGAAGTAAGCAAAGGACAACAAATTAGTTCCAGTGCAGAATTTAAGTGGTGGGAACAACAAATAATCCAACAAAGAAATGAAAGAAAAATTAGACCAGAGACAAAGTTTGATATTAACTACTAAAGGTCTCATTTCACCAAAGAACACCTATAACAGCTAGAAGGACCAGAAGTCCCCTGGGCTACCAAGCCAGAAAGGGGGGAGAGTCGGGGGCCTCAGCAATGGCCCCCAACACCTACAACCAATCCTGAGGGTGGGGATGAGGGTCTTGGCCACGCCCCCACTAGCACACTGCAGCCAGCCCAGCAGCGACCACTGAGTCACCACAGGAAGCACCCTGGGTTCTCCCAGCCAGGGTGGTGGGAGGCCTCGGACCTTGGCCATGCCCCCCCAACACACACAGGCAGCCCAGCAGTGACCACTAAGCAGCTGCAGGAAGTGCCCTGGGCCTCCTGAGCCAGGGCAGTGAGGGCTTTTGCCACACTCCCATGACATCTGCACCCAGCCCGGCTATGACCAAGCCACTGCTGTAAGCCCCTTGGTCTCCCCTGTGGGAATGAGGGGGGTGCCACAGGCCTCAATCCCGCCCCTCCTCCTCCCTCCTTCTTCTATCCCATTTCCTTCCCCTTTCCCCTCTCCCCCTCCCTCCCAACTTCTCCGCAACTACGTCCTAGAATGTAAAAAAATTACATTTTCTTTTTTTAAAAAAAATGAATAAAATGGTCTTACTAGTTAAAAAAAAAGAAATTGATAGTCTTATGTTCTACACTTTGAGATTTTTAAACTATTACTATTTGCATCACTAATTCACCTTTTTTTTGTGTTTCTTCCATTTCATCCACAGGTAATGCACAGATAAAACAGACAGGATTAAAACGAGAGCTTGTGCTAAAATATAAATGAGATGTAAACAACCCTGAAATATATCCATGTTAGCGAAGTTGCAGCATAGTTTGTTCAGAGGGTAAGGTAGACAATGAAATGAAGAAGGCTTAACTTTCAGATCGTGTACTTCTTCTGGAAAAATCTCCCATCCAACCTTTGTCCAGGTAGTTCCATCACAAATGCAGAAGCTTTCCTTGAAGAAGCAGATAAACAACAGAGGAAAAATCAAAGATAGTTCTTGATTAGACATCTTTTTTTCTCAACCGGAAAAAAAAAATCTATAGCTAAAAAAATTGGTTAGTGACAGAACAGAAAATGCTCTGAGTATTTGCCAGTCATCAAAATATATACTGAGAATCATTGTAACATCATCAGTCATAGTGATGCAGGGATAAATTCAGTGACATCATAAAGACCACTCTGGAACTAAAAGGTGTCACCTAATGAATGACCTTGAGTTTCTTAAAGATGCTTTTTGTTGCTTTTTTCCAGAATGGTTTGAGCTTTTTCAATTTTCTTAAAAATGAAGACTTTACTAACACTTTGCTAGTTAATAAATTCAAACTGAAATTGTATTAATAGAATCTCATGGAAACAATTTACTCATATCCCCTTCAACCCTCCTTCTGAAGTATGGCAAGTTTACATCTAACTTAAAAAATACCTGTACTATTTCACATAACCTAGCATTTGCTTCCTATTTTCTCGCTGTGGAATGTCCTTCCTTTCAAATAGTTCCACAGATATTGAGTGCCTATCCCTTTTTAACATATGTTCCTTTGGTATGGTGCTATCACTGGTGCCATGGTGATATGGTAGGTAATGGGTAAGGGGTGAGGAAGGCGGCATGGTATATGAAGAGAGGTAAGATGGTGAGGTGGCATAGTTATGATAAAAAGATGGCACGTAGATCCTGCCTTTAAGGAGCTTACAATGTAGAGGTAAAAGCAAAAACCAAGATAATAATAAAAATTACAAGATAGGGTAAAATGAGAACTAAATAAAATTATAAATGTGTGTCAGTTGAGACAGCAATGAGTTCTACCTGGGGGTTTCACAGAAGTTTCACAGAAGCGTATTTGAGTGGGCCTTGAAGAATAATTAGCATTTTGATAGGTGGCAGTGCAGAGAGGGCATCTCAGATTGAGGAAACATAATAAGCAAATAAATTCTGTATAAATCTTCATGCAACAAATATTTATTGAGTGCCTACTATGTGCTAAATACTGTTCTAGGAGCTGAGACTGTATATACAACTCAGCACAAATCAGAATCATTAGCTTCATGGGGCTTCCTTTCTAGTAGAGGGATATGGAAATTAATTGTATCTGTGTAAATCTGTGTATCTATATCTGTGGAGTGTTATGGAGAAAGATGATGGTAAGGGGGTTAGGAAGTTGCCAGCAAGTGAATGAGTGAGTGTGTATTTTATAGAGGGAACTTAGGAGAGGCCTCTTTGGTGATGGTTGAGCACAGACCTAAAGGAGCTGAGGGAGGGAGCTGTGTTGATATGTGGGGGCCGAGGGACAGGAAGTGAATGGTCTGTGAATGAATGTTGGAGGGGATGAAGTTGGGAAGATAATTTGTGGCCAGATAGACCTTGGTGGGCCCTGTATTTTATTCAATAGGCGATAGGCAATTCATGGAGTTTTGAGAAGAGGAGTGACATGATAGTAAGCTTACTGAGTGCTTTATTGTGTGCCAGCCACTGTGCAAAGACATTTGCATGCATTATACTATATGTATTATATACTATATATTACATTATATGAGGGTACTTCGAAAAGTTCATGGAAAGATTCATATTATTTTTCAATTTTATTTTTCCACTATCTTTTTGAAGTGCCCTCGTAGTACTTATGCATTATAGCATATATTACAGTATACACTATACTATATATTACAGTATTCACTATACTATAGCCCTATGAGGATTTTATTATAAATAATTCCATTTTTTAGATGAGGAAACTGAGGTTAGAGTGGTTAATATATGGTGGCATTAAGGGAATGTTTGTAGTAAGCTCCTCTCTCCACAAGTCACCCAAAATAAATATGTGTTCTCAGTGAGAACAGTGTGCTTATTATGCAAAGCAAGAAGATCCATTAGCTGGCCCATAATCATTAATCCTACTCCAGATATGGGTCTGAATTTAGCTATGGAAGGTACTTTTATTATATCTACTTTATAGATAAGAAAATGAGCCTTAAAGAGATTGTTAGGTGCAGATGACACAATTGAGCTTTAGTGTGATTTCATCAAATCTCTCAAATATTCCAGTCTGGAGTTTCATGAGATTGTTCATACCAACTATGGTGGGCTGTATGATAGCCCCAAAGATATCCAGGTTCTAATCACTGGAAACTCTGAATGTTATATGGCAAAAGGTACTTTGCAGATATGATTAAGTTAAGGATCTTGAGACGGGGAGATTGTCCTGGATTATCTAGGTGGGCTCTAGATGTAATCATAAATGTCCTTTTAAGAGGTAATTAGAGGGATATTTGACATAGAAGAGGAGAAGGTGATGTGATGATAGAAGCAAACTTTGGGGTAATGTGCTTTGAAGATATAGGGAGGAGGCCAGAAGCCAAGGACTAC
The DNA here is from genome assembly GCF_000696425.1 of Galeopterus variegatus. NCBI lineage: Eukaryota > Metazoa > Chordata > Mammalia > Dermoptera > Cynocephalidae > Galeopterus > Galeopterus variegatus. The sequence continues at coordinate 36,985 of NW_007727955.1, forward strand.
AGGCAGTGACTGGAAGCTGGAAAAGGCAAGGAACAGATTTTTCCCTTCAGAACTGCAGAAGGAATAAGCTCTGCCAATACCTTCGCTTTAGACCGGTGAAACTGATTTCAGACTTCTGGCCTCTAGAACTGTAAAAGAATAAATTATTTTTTTTTATGCCACCAAGTGAGTGATAATTTGTTAGAGCAGACATCGGAAACTAATACAGTTTTGCTAACTGGAAATGTATTGCTGCTGTAATAAATGCATAAAAATGTGGAAGTGGCTTTGGAATTGGGTGATGGGTAGATGTCCAGAACAGTTTTGAGGTGAATGATGGAAAAAGTCTAGATTGCCTTGAACAGTCTGTTGGTAGAAATATGGACATTCAAGGCATTGCTGTTGAGGGCTCAGAAGGAAATGAGGAACACGGGAGAGAAAGCCTACCTTATGTTAAAGAATGTATAAATTGTCACAAAGAGAATGTTGGTGGAAATATGAGTGATAAAGGTGCTGCTGTGAAGGCTCAGAAGGAAATGAGGAGGATATTATTGGAAACTGAGGTAAAGGCAATCTGTTACATAGAGGCAGAAAGCCTAGCTGAATTGTGTCCTGCCATTATGTGGAAACCAGAACTTGTAAGGGTGAACTTGGATATTTAACTGAAGGATTTCCAGGCAAAGTGTCGAAGGCATGACCTGGTTTCTTCTAACTGCTTATAGCAAAATGTGAGAGGAGAAATTGAGGGAAGGACTTTTCAAAAGGGAAATAGGACTTGATGATCTGGAAAATTCTTAGCCTATCCAGATTGCAAAAGGTGCTAAAACTGAGTAATTCTCTGTCGAGAACTTATGCTCTGGAAAGAAAGCCAAGCATGTGGCTGGACAGCCTTTTGCTAGTGCTGAAGAGATCAGGTGTGTGACTCATGGATCTCTTCAGCCATCTCAGCAGAAGACACAGAAAAGGGACCAGGGAAGCTCCTTAAGGAAGACAAGGTACTGTATTGTAATTCTTGCTTATTCTGAAGTCTTTTGAGAATTTCGTCCTACATCTGAATTTCTACACTAATGCTCTGGAGGTGGGGGTGGTACATAACTGTTCCTCTTTTTCCTCCTTCCTTTCCTTTCTCCCTTCCTTTCTTCCTTCCATCTCTCTTTCCTCCCTTCCTCGTCTCCTTCCTTTCTTCATGAACTACTGATAAAGGACAGACTGATCAAAATTAAATGAAATAGTATTAAAGAATGACATAGAGATGTACTAAGTATCATACCCAACAACATGAGTAGATCTTAGAAATGTAGTGTTGAGGGAGAGGGAGGAGGGAGGGAGGTTTTGGTGATGGGACATAATAATCAACTACATTGTATAAAAAAAAAAAAAAAAAAAAAAAAAAAAAAAAGAAATGTAGTCTTGAGTGAAAACAAATAACCAAAGACTACGTAATTTTTTTATAAAGCTCAAAAATAAGCGAAGTCAAACTATATTGTTTAGGGATGCCTACATATGGGGCTAAAACTGTTAAGAAAGCAGAGCAAAAGGATAAGTACAGATTGTGGTTATCTCTTGGAGACAGGAAGGGAGATGGGATCGGGGAAGGACGCAGAAGTCACGTTAATAATACTGGTAGTGTCCTGGTTCTTCTGTTGAGTAGTAAGGGCCACTAATATTTATTTCATTATTTTGCTTCAAGACTTAGATGTACATTACGTATTTTAGCAAATATGTGTATGTACATATGTGTTACCTATTTTTAAATGTATCATATTTTCCATAATGGGGGGAAAAAAGATACACAGATGTAAAGATAAGTAATTATAAAGCCAGGTTGCCATCTATTATATTGGAATACTGCCTGTGGACTAGTTTATTACTTTGGATGTACATTAAAAAATATGCTTATGGTATCAGAAGTGTGTTTTGGTTTTAAATTATTTCATGCATTTCTGGGCAGGATGCTCTGGAAATTTCCTGTGACTTATAATTCAGATGAAAAAGAATTAGCTATTGCTGTAGGTGTAAGATATCACCAAATCTGAGAACTTGATAAGTTACACATTGCACTGTGTCTTGTAAAACACTACAAAATCTCTCGTGAAACAAATATAGGCAAAATTCTGTTAGAATAGCTATTGGAGCTATCATATTTACAAAACAAAACTTTTCTGGCATGAAGAAATAGTGCTTTTTCAAAGTAGTTACTAGAAAAGCCTTTTAATTTCAATTTTTAAAAATTTGGTTATTTAGGGCCAAGCCCGTGGCGCACTCGGGAGAGTGCAGCGCTGGGAGTGCAGCAGCGCTCCCGCCACGGGTTCAGATCCTGTATAGGGATGACCGGTGCGCTCACAGTGCTCACTGGCTGAGTGCGGTGTGGCCGGTCTCAAAAAGGACAAAAAAAAAAAAAAAAAATTTGGTTATTTGAACTAGAAACTATTATGTATTCCTAGCAATAATTAGAAAAAAATTGAAATGTCTAAAGCTAATTTAATAGTTTTCCCTTTTCTGTGTCCAGTCTTAGCACCTTGTGGTTCTGATAAGTTTTGTGTTAATTTCACCATGTTTTTTTCCTTCACTTATATAAACATATGTATACACGCATATAATAGGGATTTTGTGAGATTTTTTTTTATAAAAATGGAATCATACTATACATATTATTCTTTAATTTGCTTATTTCCTCTTAAAAATATATGTATATACATTTTATTTTCTGTCATTTTCTAATTTTATTGTTTTATTTTTAATTGTACACATTGTGGGGTATATAGTGTGTTTCTTTAGTACATGCATATATTAAACAATGATTCACTTAGGGTAGATAGCATACTTACAACCTAAGCATTTTTTTTTTTTTTTGTGGTGATTATGGTCAAGATCCTCTTTTCTAGCTAGTTGTTTGCGTTCCTTATATATTCTGGATATTAGCTCTTTGATGTGTAGTTTGAAAACACTTTCTGTCATTCTGTAAACCTATACTCTTCACTTTGTTGATTGTTTCCTTTGGGGTGCAGAAGCTTTTTAGTTTGGTGTAGTCCTATTTGTGTAGTCCCATTTGTCTATTTTTGCTTTAATTGCCTGTGCTTTTAGTCTTGTTCAGAAAATTGCTGCCCACTCCTATTTTATGTAGTGTTTGATCTATGTTTTCTTCTAATAGTTTCATAGTTTGGAGTCTCAAGTTTAGATCTTTGATTCATTTTGAGTTGATTTTTGTTACATCTCTTGTTGTGTAATGGAGAAGCAAAAAAGATTACTCAAAGCAACATGAATGTAATGAGAAACCTGAAGAAACTGCACCTCAGCAACTCCTCTGTTAGAAGGAGAAAGTGGGTGTACACCCGAGTCGGTTTTTGTTTTAGTTTTTATTGTAAAGACAAGGAAATTATAGGAAAAGAACAGATGGTTAATCAATCATAGTAAGAACATAAAGAAATTGGCTATGTAACAGTCTTCATCCATGCATGAATGGCTCAAAATAGTTTAAACAATATACCATCAAAAGACTCATAAATCTAAGCTATGTGACATGCAAAAGAAACAGTAAGATAATCATTAAGTGTCTAATGTCTTAAGAAACTCAAAAAAACAGTGTAAAGCAAAATGTGGAACAACCCCCATGTACTAACTAATCTAGCAGAATGTCCTTGGAAATCTTAACTCACATATTTTTCCATCATTTAAGTTTTGTTGTATTAAGGGTTATTGCCCTCAGAACAACCCCTGTTTTGCTTCAGTTCTCTTGTTCACATTAAAGGCTTTAGTCCTGTATAAGTTTCCTTCTCATAAAGTCTTCCAGTGAACCGATTATATTAACAATCAGTGTATACAATCCTTTACCTAAACAGTGATTAGAGTTGATTTGGTGGGCTCTTGCCTCCTAACTGTAGGCTCTTGCCTCCTATCCGAGGACTTTTGTCCCATACATGCATTACCTAAAAACCCTATCTAATAATCAAATAGGAATCAAGATTTTTAACCCTCTACAGATTCTGTGTTTGGTGAGATAGGGGTCTAATTTCAGTCTTCTGCATGTGGGTATCCAGTTTCCCCCAGCACCATTTATTGAAGAGGCTGTCCTTTCCCCAGTGTATATTTTTGGCACCTTTGTTGAAAATCAGTTGACTATAAATGTGTGGATTTATTTCTGGGCTCTATATTCTGTTCCATTGGTCTATTTGTCTATTTTTATGCCAGTACATGCTGTTTTAGTTACTATACCTTTACAGTATATTTTGAAGTCAGGCAGTGTGATGCCTTCAACTTTGTTCTTTTTGTTTGATATTGCTTTGGCTATATGGGGTATTTTGTGGTTCCATACAAATTTTAAGATTGTTTTTTCTACTTTTCTGAAGAATGTAATTGGTATTTTGACAGGGATTGTGTTGAATGTGTAAATTGCTTTGGGTAATATGGATATTTTGATAATGTTAATTCTTCCATCCCAAGAACATGGGATATCTTTCCATTTATTTGTGTCTTCTTAATTTCTCTCATCAATGTTTTATAGTTTTCATCATGGAGGTCTTTCACCTCCTTGATTAAATTACTCCTAGGTATTTCATATTTTGGGTAGCTATTGTGAATGGGATTAGTTTCTCGATTTCTTCAGATATTTTGTCATTGGCATATAGAGATGCTATTGATTTTTGTGTGTTAATTTTGTGTCTTGCCACTTTATTGAATCATTTATTAGTTGTAGCTTTTTGGTGGAGTGTTTAGGATTTTCTGTGTATATGATCATGTCATCTGCCAATAGGGATAGTTCAAGGACTTCTTTTCCAATTTGAATGTACTTTATTGCTTTCGCTTGCATTATTGCTCTGGCTAGAACTTCCAGTACATGTGAATAGTTGTGGGAAAAGTGGGCATCCTTGTCTTGTTCCAGATCTTAGAGGAGAAGCCTTCAAGTTGTGTCCATTCAATATGATACTAGCTGTGGGTTTATCTTACATGGCCTTTATTGTGTTGATGTACAGTCCTTCTATACCTAATTTGTAGAGTGTTTCTATCACAAAGGGGTGTTGAATTTTATCAGTTTCTTTTTCTGCATCTATTGTAGTGATCATATTTTTTTCCCCTTCATTCTGTTAATGTGATGTTTTACAGTTACTGATTTGTGTATGAGGAAACATACATTCTTACATTCCTGGGATAAATTCCACTTGATTATGGTGAATGGTCTTTTTAATGTGTTGTTGGATTTGGTTTGCTAGTATTTTGTTGATAATTTTCATGTCTGTCTTTATTAGGGATATTTGTCTGTAGTTTTATTTCTTTTTATATATATATATAAAGATGACCGGTAAGAGGATCTTAACCCTTGGCTTGGCATTGTCAGCACCACGCTCAGCCAGTGAGCAAAGCAGCCATCCCTATATAGGATCTGAACCCATGGCCTTGGTGTTAACAGCACCACACTCTCCTGAGTGAGCCATGGGCTGGCCCTGATCTGTAGTTTTCTTTTTTTCTTTTGTCCTTTTCTGGTTTTGGTATGAGAGTAATGCTGATCTCATAGAATGAGTTTGGAAATATTGCCTCTTCAATGTTTTGGAAGAGCTTGAGAATTGATATTACTTCTTTAAATGTTTGGTGTAGTTCAGCAGTGAAGTGGTCTGGTCCTAGAGTTTTCTTTGGGAGTTTCTCGGGGCTTTTCTTTGGGAAACTTTTTATTGTTGCTTCAATCTCGTTACTCATTATTGGTTTGTTTAGGTTTTCTAATTCTTCATGATCCAACCTTGATAAGTTGTATGTGTCTAGTTATTTATCCATTTCTTTTAGGTTTTCCAATTTGTTAACATATAGTTATTCATAATAGTCTCTTATGATCTTTTGTATTTTTGTGACTTCAGTTATAATGTATCCTTTTTCATTTCTGATTTTATCTATTTGAGTAATCCTTTTTCATTAGTCTAGCTAAAGTTTATTGATTTTATCTTTTCAAAAAACTCTTTGTTTCATTGATCTTTTGTATTGTTTTTAATCTCTAATTCATTTTTTTCTGCTCTGATCTTTGTTATTTCTCTCTCTCGGAATTTTGGGTTTGCTTTGTTCTTGTTTTCTAGTTCCTTGAGGTGTAATGTTAGGTTGTTTATTTGAAGTTTTTCTACTTTTTTGACCTGTTATTGCCACTCTGTTACTTTTTTTCTGATTGTTTTGTAGATACTTTTATCCCTTTTTCCAGCCTTACTGTCTTCCTTTGTGATTAAGTGATTTTCTCTAGTGTTATATTTTGATTTCTTGCCATTTATTTTTAGTACATCTATTATAGGTTTTTAATGTTATGGTTACCATGAGGCTTACAAAAAATATGGTATAGTTATAAAAGATTATTTTATACTAATAACAACTTAACTTTGATTGATAAGAAAAAGGAAGAAAATAAAGCAGACTCTATATTTTGATATTATTATCTTCATTTTTGACATTTTGTTGTTTCAAATTACATCTTTTTTATTATTATTTTTAATTAAAGTCTATTGATTGTACATATTTATGGGGTACAGAGTTATATTTCAATATGTGCGTACAGTGTGTACCATTGAAATCAGTGTGTTTAAATTCATGATTATAAAAATCTATCTTTTCTTTATGATGAGAACATTTAAGCTTCTCTCATCTAGTTATTTGAAAACATACAATGCATTAGTGTTAATTATAGTTGCCTAGCACTGCTGTACATCCTTAGAACTTACTTTTTGTACCTAGCTGTAATTTTGTGTTCATTAACCAACCTCTCACTATCCTCCCTTCCCCCTCCCCTTTCTAGCTTCTAGTAACTACAGTTTCTACTTCTGAAAGTTCATCAAACTACATCTTTTAATATTGCCTATCCCTTATATGGTTGTTGGATTTGTTATTAATAGGTTTGTCTTTTATTCTTATTACTAAAGATATAGGGAGTTTATTTACCACTCTTACAGTATTGGAGTATTCTGAGTTTGTCCGTGTAGTGTTTTTTACTAGTGAGTTTTATACCTTCAAAAAAAATATTTTTTTTTGTTATACTTTAGTGTCATCTTCTTTCACATTGAACACCTTTCTTTAGCATTTCTTGTGAGGCAGGTGTAGTGTTGATGAATTCCTTTAGCTTTTGTTTGTCTAGGAAAGTCTTTATTTCTCTTTCATATTGAAGGTTAGTTTTGTTGAGTATAGAATTCTTCTTCTTTTTTTTTTTTTTTTTGTCTTTTTCGTGACCGGTAAGGGGAGCACAACCCTTGGTGTGGTGTCGCCTGCACCGCGCTCAGCCAGTGAGTGCACCGACCAGTCCTATATAGGATCCGAACCCATGGCGGGAGCGTTGCTGCGCTCCCAGCACCGCACTCTCCCGAGTGCACCACGGGGCCGGCCCGAGTGTAGAATTCTTGGTTGACAGTCTTTTTCCTTTAGCACTTTGAATATATCATCCCACTCTCTCCTGGCCTGTTGGGTTTGTACTGAAAAATTCACTGAAAGCCTTATTGGGTCTTTGTTGGATGTTATGTGTTTCTTTTCTTTTACTGCTTTCAGTATTCTTTCTTTGTCTTTGCTTTTTGATAATTTGATTACGATGTACCTGGGATATTCTTTTTTGAACTGAATTTGATTGGTGAACCTTTGAGCTCTCCTAATAATATGTTATGGACACCTTTTCAAACCCACTTCCTTCTACATACTTCTGCATATATTATATTACTGCTTATTATTTAATAATATGGGATATATCAGAAATGTATTAATTTCCCTTTATTATTGTAAAGTATAGTACAATAAACATCTTCATGGAGTATGCATAAAGCAAATGAACTTCACAGGGCCTGGTTTTCCAAAGCCTTGCAGTTTCAAATATTGACCTTGCAAAGGACAGAAAATTTTCCCCAGGCTATAGTCTCTGTTGTAAGATAAAGAATTGTAACACAGCAAGGTTGCTAGCTCAAAGACAGACAGGTTACTGATTGATATGTAAAGATACTGGGAAATTGCTGTAAGAAGAGAATGTTTGCTAAGATCAAGCTTTTGTTGGTGGATCAATTTAACTTCTTGAAAATTGCATTATAGAAGGTCACCTTGCTTGTCTTACTGAATGTTACCAGCTTCTATTGTTAAACTTGTTAAAGTATACTTAGCAAAAACCCCACCTATGTTCTCTTCTTGTAACTTCCTGATCTGGAGAATAAATGTGGGAAGAGAACCCAAATTTGTGGTTAATTTCCCAAATGGAAGGAATGCCTCTCTTTTGAGGGTTTTGGGAGATTAACCCCTTTTGAGGCTTCTCACTGCTCAGAAGAGATGGGCTTTGAGTAATCTTTGGTGGCTCCTTCACCCAGGGGGAAAGGGGTGACAAATCTGTTGGAGGCAAAGCAACACATCTTAAATTAGATATCAGAAGTTTGCTGCAAATGTGTAATGAGATGATTTTACAATGCAGATTGAGAGGTTTTCAGTGAAGTGGACCTATTTTTGCATTTCTTGAACTTCTTCCTCCTGTGAACCATTTTAGAGGGAATAAAATGTCAGCTGTATGCACCTCATACCATCCATCTATTTCTTTCCAACCTTTACAGGCACTTCTCTTTGTTAAAGGGCTCAATGAAAACAAAGAATTAGGGAGAAAATGTAGACTTGTACAAGGCTTCATGACTCTTGATGGTGAGTTTTATTACACTCACATACCACTAATGTTAGAGCTTCATTGTCCAATATAGTAGCTACTAGCCACATGTGGCTATTTAAATTTGAATTATTCAAAATTAATACAACTTAAAATTCAGTTCTTCAGTCACATTAGCCACATTTCTAGTACTCAGTAGCTATATATGAGTATATCTAATGGCTACTGTATTGGGTAGTGCAGATATGGAATATTTCCATTATCACAGAAAGTTCTGTTGGAGAGTGCTGGTTTAGAGATACTGTAGAGTTTTATTTTTAAATAAATAAGTAGAAAGTAAATTCTCTATTTCTGTCCATAGAACACCATCCTCAATGCATGCCGTGCTAAAAATGAGTGGTTGGAAACCCATTCAGAAGCTTCCATTAATGAGCTTTTTGAGCAGAGACAACAATTGGAGGATATTGTGACTCCCATCCTCACAAAGATGTCTATACCACGTAAGTTTTGGATAAAAAGTGGTTTGAATGTCAGAAAAGATGAAAATTAGGTTCCCAATGTTTTCATTTCTGAATATTCTGTTGTTAAAAATCTTCATTAAGGCGTCATTACCTTTTATGAGCAGTAATCCATGATATAACTCCCTAATTTCATTATTAGTTTTAATATTACTAATAACTAATTATAACTGAATTCTTTCTATAAGGAATGCCTAATACTAATCTTCATATTATCATTACCAGTCATTAAATTTTATGTAATTACTGTGCCTTTGATTTTGACTAGTGATTCTTAACTATGAAGGCATGTCTTTCGGGAGATAGGGTAGCAGAATTTGAAAAAGCATTTTCAGTATTGTAATTCTACATTTGGGGAAGAACCTACTATGGGGATAATGTCCTGAGAACAGGGAAGGTGCACATGTCAGAATCTTGGTGGCAGGCATACCTAAGATTTTTTTTTTCAAAAGATGACCAGTAAGGGGATCTTAACCCTTAGCTTGGTGTTGTCAGCACCACGCTCAGCCAGTGAGCGAACCGGCCATCCCTATATGGGATCCGAACCCGAGGCCTTGGTGTTATCAGCACCGCACTCTCCTGAATGAGCCACGGGCCGGCCCATACCTAAGATTTTTTAAAATAACAGCTTTACTGGGATTAATTTTCATACCATAAAATTCATCATTTTATAGGGTACAATTGAGTGGTTTTCATTATATTCACAAAGTTGTGTAATTATAACCATCATCTAATTTTAGAACATTTTATCATCTCCAAAAGAAATTCTATACCCATTAGCAGTCACTTCCCATTCCTTCCTCCCGAAGCCATGGCAACTGCTAATCTACTTTCTGTCTCTATGGATTTGCCTGTTCTGAACATTTCATAAATAGAATCATACAATATGTGTTTCCTTTGTGGCTGGCTTCTCTCACTTAGCATAATGTTTTCAAGGTTCTTCATGTTGTACCATGTACCGGTACTTCATTCCTTTTATGGCTGAGTAATATTCCATTGTATACATCCAAATTTAATTCATTCATCAGTTGATGGATATTTGAGTTTTCACTCTTTTGGCTGTTATAAATAATGCTGCTGTGAACTGTTGTGTACAAATTTTTGTGTGGCCACACATTTTCAATTTGCTTGATATATAAATAGGAATGGAATTGCTGGGTCATATGGTAACTCTATGTTTAATGTTTTGAGGAATTGCCATACTGTTTTCCATTTTACGTTCCCACCAGCAGTATATGATGACTCAGATTTCTCTATATCTTTGCCAACTTTTATTATTGTCTTTTTTAAAAAAAAATTTAAGCATGCTAGTGAATGTTCTGATTTGCATTTCCCTAATTACTAATAATGTTAAGCATTTTTTCCATGTGCTTACTGACTATTTGTATATTTTCTCTGGAGAAATGTCTATTTGAAATCTTTGTCCATTTTAAATTTTATTTTTGGCACCTGGCTGGTCTTTGCCCATTTTTAAATTGGGTTTTCTTTTTTATTGTTTAGTTATGAGGCTTGTGTGTGTGTGTGTGTGTGTGTGTGTGTGTGTGTGTATTCTGGATACTAGTCTCCCTCATCTCCCTCATCAGAAATGTTATTCTGATATTTTCTCCCATTCTGTGGATTGTCTTTTCATTGTCTTAATTATGTCTTTTGAAACACAGAAGACCTTAATTTTGATGAAGTCCAATTTATCTACTTTTCCTTTTGTTGCTGTGCTTTCAATGTCATATGTAAGAAACCATCCACTAACCCAAGGTCACCCTATGTTTCCTTCTAAGAGTTTTGTAGTTTTAGCTCTTAAATTTCATTTTGGGATTCATTTTGAGGTTTTTTTTGGTGTGTGTATGGTGTGAGAGAGGGGTCTAACTTCATTCTTTGTATGTGGGTATTCAGCACCTAAGATTTTATGTTTATCAAAAAGTGTTGTAGATTTTAAAAGATTAAGACCCTTAACCTAGTCTGGGTGGTGTGACAGAGTATTCCTTTTCATCTATAACTGATGACTATTGAACATACACATATACCTTAAAGGGAGACAGAGGCTTTAGACTGTCCCTGTCTTTAAGGAGCCTACCACCTAGTAGTGAGTAAAACTGTCACCTCTCCGCCAGGGTGACAGAGATGCAAAGGATTACTCAAAGCCCATTTCTTCTGAGCAGTGAGAGGCCTCAAAAGGGTTAATTCCAGACAAACCTTCAAGGGAGAAGAATTCTTGGAAACTAACCTTGAATCAGGGTTTTCTCTCAGTATTTATTGTCCAGGCAAGAAAGTTACAGAAAAGGAACATAGGTGGTTTCAAAAAGAACAGTAAGATATTTGTCATGGCAACAATCATTAGGTTTAGCTGCACCAAGGACATCTGCCCTTAGCGCCAGCATTTTTTCTGTGTTACAATTTTTTATCTACAACAGAGACTTAAGCCTGGGAAATGTTTTCGGTCTTTCCCAAGCTTATATTTCTATATGCAATTCTAGAAAGTTAGGCCCTGTAAAATACATGTGTCTTATTACTGTTAGTACCCTCCAGAAAAACATATATACCTGAAAAGATAAGATGTTCAGAGAAGCCTAAGTGTAAAGAGGAATTGCCCGAAAGGATGGGTAGCCAGGGTGGATTATGAAAGAAATTCCAGAATGAAAGTTTCAAAGGTTCAAATGTGGGAATATGAAAGTGGCCAGTACCCATCTGGCTGATTATAGTTGAGTCTATGTTCACAATGAAAGTAAGATTATAAAGTGAACTCATGATTATTTTATTAGAGCTACTGAATTGTAAGCTTAGAAGTTTGGGCTTTATTTTCTGGGCAGCGGAAAGTCATTAAAAGGCTTTGGTGTAGGAGAGAAGAGGGGTTAAGTAGGGGTGAATGATCTGGATTTCCTTGTAAAAGGGATTGGAGGGAGAGGATACTAAAGAAAGCAAGACCAGTATAGTGCAGGAGCGATATGATTAAGACCTGAATTATTTGTTATACAATTTGATTCCCACCTGTTCCATCACTACCATTAGCCTGGCCCAACCACCCACCTTCCCTCCTTTCTCACCTCTGAAGAATTGCCTCTCTCCCCTGTTTTACATCTCCTCCAAGCACTTTCATATCAGAGAATGTTAGATATTGATAGAATCTTCGAAATGGCCCCTCATTTTGCAATGAAGAAAAGTTTATTCAAAGTTATTCTAGTCAGTGGCAGAACTAGGAACAGTAATACTGATTATTTGGGAAATGTGACCTCATAGCTTTAAATATGAAAAAAGAAAGGAGGAGAGAATATCTTAATTGATATACCAACAATATGGCTGGTTCAGGCTGGGATATACTGATTTATTCCATGCCCATTGTTTTAAAAACTGGCTTTATTTTGTTTCATATCACAAGCTAATTAAATGTAATTTTAAAATATGCTTCCTTTCAGGTCAAGTGAAAAGTGCCAAATCTATAAACTAAGTCATGGTCAGAAGAGAAGTCAAGATTATACCTTCTACTGAACATATATTTTGTAAAAGGACATGTTTTCTTCTAGTGTATGTAAAGGAAAACCTATTTATGCCAATGGAAGTCAAGTAAATAGATGTGGGGTTTTATCCAAGTATTTAAGTACAAAATTAAATCACCCGTGTTTGTTTTACTCTGTTCAGCATGCTTATGTCCGTACTCTCTTGTCTTGCTTCTGTTCCTTCAAGCACAGCCCCATGGGAGTTTCACATGCTCCTTTGGGAAAGCACTTGGGTATAAATCACCTACAAAGACCATATGGAGACCTTAAAAACTATTTAGAGAATATAATAATTTTCTGTGTAATCAAAGCAGGAAATTTCCATTCAACTGAGGAATGCCATGAGAAAAAGACATATTTGGCTATTTCCAGAGGAAAAATTTGTTCTCTCTCTCTGAAAAGGAAATCTCATGGGATGACCTCTTGGAGCAAGGAAATATTAAGAATTGTTTGGGGTACAGTCTCTGAGTAAACCTCGTATTTATCTTTAACCTCTTCCTATCTCTAAATGAATAAACACAAATCTCTATGGCTTTATATTTAGAAGATTTTCCCTATTCTGTAGGTTTGGCAATGTAGATATTATAGCTGGACTCCATTCCATTTTTCCTCCTTTTCTATTTTATATTTTCTAAGTTTTAAATATCACAGTTGGTTTCATATTGGTGAAAGTCCTTTCTTTTGGTTTATTTAATCAAGTCCCTGAAACTTTTATTATTTTGTGACTTTCTGGAAGTTTTATAGAAAAGAAAGTATTTTGAAAAAGCATTTATTCCTTGTTATTATGACTTTCTCTTCTTTGTCCTGCCCTGAAAGCTGGTTTTTCATTGTACAGGAAGGAAAAGAAATGAGCAATTCAGTAATACCTTGTCAGTTGACATTTTCTTAGCCACGGTTTTGAGATAACTTTGTTTTAAATGTCTCCCAAATTTTTAAGTTTTGAGATCTTTTTAATGTCTGAGCAACTCAGTTTCAGTTTCCTTAAGCAAAAGAACAGGGTAGTAACCCTCACTCTCCTCTTGCAGACCCAGTGGGTGTTTATGGAGTAGTAAGAAGATCTACATTTGCTCTGTTCCCTTACATATGTTTGTGAGAAACCCAGTGTTCTTGAACGCTGCAATAATTTAGGAAAAGACTATGAGCCATTTTTGTGGTTTCTACTCTAACTTTGCATTTTCTGAGCCTTGGTATGAAAACAACATACTTTCCAGGCATGTGTTCCTGGTGATTAGGGAGAGATTCCTAAATCTTACTTCTAAGATTTCTAAAGAAGACAGGTGTTTCTGGGGACCTCCCAATATAAAATAAACCTCTTTCTCTCTTTATTCACCTCTCAGTCCTTATCTTCAAACTTTTTATAGCTTTTGGTGCATTTGCTACTGTTATGCAAGTATTTTTGAAACTTCTTGTATTGGCACCTTTTTGCCAATCTCGATTCCCCTACTGTCTTACAAACTGATTTTCTAACCCCTTCACCAGCTCTTCTTCATCTTGCCCCCAAGCTGTGGGAACTTCTCAAAATTCTGTCTGACCGTTGGTGAAGCAATCTATAATTCTCCATCCCATGACCTTCCTTATCCCCAATATTGTGAAGAACTAATCCTTCCTTCTTTGGGGTACCCATAATGCTAATAGCCTGATACTATATTTTATTTAATTGTTTGACTCTCCATGTGAACTGTGAGCTTTCTGAGGGTAGGGACTTTGTCAGTTCTTCCATATACCTAAAGAGTCTATAAGATAGTAAGTTAGTAAATAACAGTTGAACGAATTCTCTTTTAGTACTATCTTATTGATATATTATAAAGCTTGTTCACCTTTATAAAAATAACTTTAAAACCTTATCTCCATGTGTTGCTTATGCCAGTGCCCCATTTCAACTCCTATTCCTGCAGCAGAGAAGCCACATGCACAATGAACACTATGACTCTGTGTCTAGTTTTTCCTCTGCCCTTCTATTTTCTAAGCATTCATCTTGAATGTCATATTACTTTTTAGGCATATGAACCTAATGATTACCAAGGGATTCTTGGATCTCACTTCAAAGATTCTTTTGATGTGAGAACCTCCAGCTGTCTATTGTTTCATCGAATTATATACATATTCATAGGAAAGTTAAAATGCCCTTATGCTTCAATTCTGAGCTGTTACAGAGGTAGCTGCATGGTTTTTTCTGAACATCCACAGAGTAATTACTATTTCAAAGCACATACTAGTAAATCAAAAAAGCCTCCACATTATTTGAGAGGTTGTCAATCAAAGGGTAAATTCAATGTTATGATAACTTCTAGACAGTGGTTCTTTAGACTCTTGGATTTAATTGACTAGAAAAATGTATAAAAATAAAGGGAGGAGATTGATATGACTGCCAGAAATAACTACTCTCTACTATCTATCATTTAACAAAACACATTTTAACACCATAGAAGGTATTAGACTGTACCCTTTAAGTAGAATAAATTAAGCTTTACTATAGACCTTTATGTTATATTTATGCTTCTCATTTTGCCACGTATGATGGAAGTTCTGTTGTGAATCATAACTGGCCTACAGTCCAGTCTTTAAGAACTACTGCTCTAGACTAGGCTAAAGCAGGCGGAGTGCTATTTTGGTTAACATGATGTCCCAGATTGTAAAGGACTGACAATTACCTCAATGTTCAATCTAATATGTGGTAGATTGTATTTTCCAAGATGGCCACATCTCCCACCCAACATGCTCTTCTTGCAGTGTGGTCATGGCATTCCTCATGTAGACAGGTGGTTCTCCGTTCTCTGCTCTTGAGTCTGGGCAGGCCTGTGACAACAGTGGCAGTGATTCTATGTGATTTTCATGGCTAGATCATAAAAAATGACATGGCTTCTGGCAGTTCTCTTGAGATGCTCACTCTTGAAAACCAGCCTGAGGAGAGACCTACATGGAAAGAAACTGAGGCCCCGGGCCACAGCCCTGGCTGAGCTCCAGCCGGCAGTCAACCCTAACTTACCAGCCATCTGAGTGAGCCATCTTGGAAGTGGATCATCCAGTCAAGTCAGCCCAGCTGATGCTGTATGGAGTGGAGACAAGCCTTCTCTGCTGACTCCTGCCAAAATTTCAGATTTGTGAGCTAAATAAATGACTATTGTTGTTTTAAGCCACTCAAATTTGTGTTTGTTTATTATACAGCAATATATAATATACAAATTTTGGAACCTGGAAGTGAGAAATTGACATAACAGAACCTATATGTGGCATTGGCTTTGGAATGGGATGGTAGGCAGAAGCCAGAAAGGATTAGAAAATAGGGTGAGAGAAAACCTACAGACCCTAAAGTAGAGTATTAGCAGAAGCCTCAAGGGCCTCGGGGGGGCTATTAGTGGAGTTTATAGGAAAGAGAGGAAGATGTTATCCAAAGCTGGAGAAAAGTTGCCCTTGTTATGTATGAGATGGTGGTAAGTTTGGCCACACTGTTGTCTAAGTAATGAACTCGGTGATCCTGCTAAGGATATTTCCAGACAGAGTATTCAAGTGCCACCTGGATTCTTCTACTAAAATGTGGGAGGAGAGAGATGAGCTGAAAAGGAACATTTCAGCTTTCAAATACAATTTAAAAGAAATATAAAGTAGCCAGTACTTACTGGGTTTGAAAATAAAATTGTTTCTCATTCCTAGCCTCTCTAGGTGGCAAAAAAAGGTTTCAAACTAAGAAATGATGCTGGAAAAAGATAGAATCCAGGTTGGGATTATAAGGTCATTTGTTAAGACCTCAGAAATATCTAAGGTGGTGCCTCATAGAACCTGTCAGACTCCAGGTGGGCTTTTCTCCATGCAGCTGGGAAGATGGCCTTTATCTGCTCTAGGCAGTTGTCATCACAGCTAAACCCAGATGGAAAGAGAACAGCTCTCTCCCAATAATGGTATATATCTACCTGAGGAACCATTTGATTGATCCCGTCTGAGTCCCATACCCACTCCTGAACCAACCTGTTGGGGTGGAAAACTATGACCAACCCACCTATGTTATATACCTATCTCAGTAAAATAGTGTAGTCTATTATCAGAAGATGGGGTAGGAGGAAGACACACTGGGGAGTCTCTTAGCCCTCATCTCCCCAATTCTACCAAAGTCTACTTCAGGTGGCTTTACCAAAAATGGTGAATATAAATGATAAATTTATTACTGCTTTTTAAACAAAGTTCTATAGGAAAAGTTGTAATGTAGAGAAATTTGATCATCTCTGTATTTTAGTTATGTGCTATCTATAGCTTAAGAAGTACAATTTAAGCTAGAGCTGACTCTGAATTTTGTCCAAGTTTTCTTGAAGTATGAGGGTTTTTCTAATAGCCATGGAAAATATGAATTAAAAAAAAATTAATTTATCAATATACAACGTAGTTGATTTTCATGTCCCTTTAGCAATTCCTCCTTTTCCCCCTTCCCTCTGCCCCCACCATCAACATCATATCTGTTCACTTGTCTTAACAAGTTCAAGGAATTTTTGTGATTGTTGTGTCTTCTTTTCCTCCCTGGCCCTCTGTTTGTTTGTTCATATATTTATTTATTTATTATTATTAGCTCCCACAAATAAGTGAGAACATGAGGTATTTCTCTTTCTGTGTCTGGTTTATTTCACTTAATATAATTTTCTCTAAGTCCATCTGTGTTGCTGTGAATGGTAGTATTTCATTTTTTTTTTTTTTTGAATAGCAGAATAGTATTCCACTGAGTAGATATACCACATTTTCCTTATCCACTCATTTGATGATGGGCATTTAGACTTGTTCCAACTCCTGGCTATTGTAAACAGTGCTGCAATAAACATGGGAGTACAGATATCCCTCCGACACGATGATTTCCATTCCTCTGGGTATATACCCAGCAGTGGAATAGCTGGGACATATGGTAGATCTATTGGTAATTGTTTGAGGAACTTCCAAACCATTTTCCATAAGTGTTGCACCATTTCGCAGTCCTACTGACAGTGTAGGAGGATTCCTTTTTCTCTGCATCCTCACCAGCACTTATTATTCTCTGTCTTTTAGATATTAGCCATCCTAACTGGAGTGAGATGGTATCTCAAAGTGGTTTTGATTTGCATTTCCCAGATGCTGAGTGATGTTGAGCATTTTTTCATGTGTCTATTGCCCATTTGTATATCTTCCTTTGAGAAATGCCTATTCAGCTCCTTTGCCCATTTTTTAATTGGGTTACTTGTTTTTGGCTGTTAATTTGTTTGTGTTCCTTGTATATTCTGGATATTACTCCTTTGTTAATGTATATTTTGCAAATATTTTCTCCCACTCTGATGATTGTTTTTTTGCTCTGTTAATTGTGTCTTTCACTGTGCAGAAGCTTTTTAGTTTGATATAATCCCATTTGTTTACTTTTCATTTGGTTGCCTGTGCTTTTGGGGTCATATTCATTAAGTCTGTACCCATTCCTACTTCCTGGAGTGTTTACCCTATGTTTTCTTTAAGGAGTTTTGTTGTTTCAGGACGTATATTTAATTCTTTAATCCATTTTGAGTTGATTTTGGTATATGGTGAGAGGTACTCATGTAGTTTCATTCTCCTACATATGAATATCCAATTTTCCCAGCACCATTTACTGAAGAGGCAGTCTCTTCTCCAGTGTGTAGACTTGGTGCCTTCATCAAAGATCAGATGGCTGTAGATGTATGGGTTGATTTCTGGATTCACTATCCTGTTCCATTGGTCCATGTGTCTGTCTTTATGCCAGTACCATGCTGTTTTGTAGTATAGTTTAAAGCCAGGTAGTGTTATACCTCCAGCTTTATATTTTTTGGTCAGGACTGCTTTGGCTATTAGTGGTCTTTTGTTATTCCATGTGAATGTTAGGATTCTTTTTTCCATTTCTGAGAAAAATGTCATTGGAATTTTGATGGGGATTGCATTGAATCTGTTTTGAAACTTAAATTAAAAACCTAGGAGTCTTACCTGTAGGGTTCAGGTGAACCAAGTCAGCCTGAGGGGACAGCAGTGCTATAGAAACTAGATAGAACCTGAAAGGGCATTATTCAAAATGATCTGAGGCAGTGCGGCTGAGGAGCGAGTCAAACTTACTGATGACAATCAGTATAGATAAGTACAGGTAAGGTGAAGATGAAAATGGGAGAAAGGGTAGTGAACTTGGTAATTAAGTGAGTTAAATAAAGGCAGGATGGGAAAGAGTAAGGAGAGAGCCTGTGAATATGACAAGTTTTTTTTTTATTTTTTACACAGTCCCTGGCATTTATAGTAGGGGTGGGCACAGTGGCTTATGACAATGACACCAGCCTGTACAAAAAAGAAAGTTGTAAAGAATATTTTGGGGGGTCGTGTGTGGGTGCCAATGGTGGTGGTTATAGTCAGGGACAGACATAGAGCTGTCAACTGAAACTCTGTTTAGTCTCCAGGAGGAATTTAGACTTTCATTTGTCAAAAGTTTCTTGACATATTGTGATGGAGAAGATTGATGATAGATATAGTAATCTTACTGCAGTGATGTCCTGCTTGGTGCCCTGGGAATCAGGCTGTGCAGCAACCTTGATTACTGTGGCATAGAAATGAATGAGTAGAATTTCATTGTCACAAAATAACTCTTCCTTGAAAGTAACCTACCAAGTGATGATTAATGCTCATTTGTTTAAAACCTATACTGTATTTGGTTTTAGAGATTAGATTTGGGGCAAAAAATATCATATAAGTTAGGCATCACAGAATTTTGGGATGCATTCGTCATCCCATGAAGAATGGGTGACATTGTTACTTCAAATTAAGGACCAAAATTCAATGACAAGTAGGAGCTAGGGAGGAAAATGGGAGTGAGAGATATTAAAAAGGAAGGTATGGTAGAAAAAGAAAATGGAAAAGAATGAATGAAAAAGAGGAGACTGCAGGGTTAAAGAGTGTTAGGGCTGAACTGGCTAGTGTTGGTATAAGAAAAGCAGAGTATACTCATATATATAAAAAAACATAAAAGGAGTTTCTGTCTACATGGTTAATATCTTTGACCATTTCAGCTCTTGTGTCAGGCAAAGAAAATCAGTTAAAACAGTTGTGGGTGTAGACACAGCTTGAGCATTAAGATATACAAGCTTCTCCGGAACTAGATCGGTTAGCTTCTCCTGGATTGGGAGTGGGGACAATGTGTACAGCCAATCAGAACAAAAGCAGGTTGGTAAGAAACCAATGGGACGTGGGCATGGGAACAGCTTTTGGCTTGATAGCAGTTGGTAGTACTGCCCCTGGCAAACAGACGCAGAGCTGAACATTGTTCTTTGGGATTTTCGACAGTCATCATCTTGATTTCAACTCTGAACCTCCTGGCTTGGAAGAACATATCTCTGGTCTTGGTAATTTGAAGAGCTTCATTTGCATGTCGTTAACACATAGGGATAGCAGAGTTTGGAGATGCCAAGGACTTGAAGGGCTACACGATGGACAGGTGAAGTGATTTGAAGATAGAGCATTTTGAATCTCATTTCTGGCCCACCCCATGCTTCATACCAGAAACATTGTGACCTGTTGACCAAACGAGTGCAAAACAAGGGACCAAAGATAAGCTTTAAATATTATTGGGGATACTTTAGGAACCTCTAGAAGTTTCGAGGTTAAGGCTAGCTGCGAGGAAAAATAAGAACAAGTCCTCAGGACCACCACATAGATTTGTGCAGGCTCCGTACACCAGGCACCTGCTGAGGTGGAGTACTGGGGCTGGAGTCCAGCCTGTTATTCAAGTGCCAAGACATGTATCCTGTTGCCTAAACTTTATTGATCTGAGGAAGCGAGACTTTTTCTAATTCACTCCAAGGCACCATGTGATCAAACCTAAGCCTTAGTCTTTTCCTTTGTTTTTAGGTTATTCGTCCCCATCCTCACACCCAATCCTAACTGATGTGACTCAGCTTTGACTTTAATTCCCATTTGCCATTTTGGATTTGGAGGGGGCTGAGAGAGGAAAAAGGGGTGTTGGGGTTGGAGTAGTAAAGTAGAATTCCAGAATGATTTCTGTCCTTGGAGAATGAGGAACACATGTTATCCTTGCTCTTTCACCCTCAAAGAGTTCGGCTAGTCAAATATTTATGGAAAGCCTATGTTGTGCCACATGCTGTGTGCACAGCCTTAAGGAAAGTTAATATTCAGCCCTGGCCTTTGAGAAACTCACTGTCCAATGGGGAAGGTAAACAAATTATATCATTACAATGATGCGTGCAACAATCAATAACCCCTTTTCCATATACATGTAGTAGTATGAGGAAGAAACACCAACACTGCTGCTAGTGTTCCTGTAAAATGTTCTTGGAGCAAGAGGTAGAAACAAAGGTATTAATGTATCCCTTGTGACAAGAGGAGATGTGATACAATCTTAGGTAGAATGAGTGTGGATGAATTGGGTCCTGGCAGGTCTCATGTTCTTCTTTTTGCCTATTATAGCAGGTTAGTTGGCAGTAGTGAAAGTGTTAATAATAACACATTTGAATCCATCGAGTTAGGCCTGGGACAGCAATGGCAAAAGTGAATTCTTCCTTCTGGACACAAGCAGATGATAACGGAGCTGATTTACTCTGTGGGCGGTCAGCTGACTACTTTATTACAAAGGACCACTTCATAGTGCTTCTGTGTTCCACTGTTGTTTTCGGAGGTAGGTCATTGTTTTTAAAACTCTTCTCTCCATTGCCCTTTGAAACTTTTCTCTTTGCAGAAAGTGGTTACAACCAGATCGAAAGAAGGGGCCCAGTGAAATCATATGACATGGGTGAATGATGTCAGTCTAGCTTCATTAATTATAAGTAGCATCTATTCTACGTTCCCTCATTCAGAAACATTTGCTGAGCATGGCAGTGTGGTAGACATGTAAGGAGAATAAGATGGTCCTTAACCTCAGGGAGCCCTCTCATGGGGGAGACGGGCAAACAGATAATGACAATGCAATGTGGTAAGTATGGCTATAAAGATGGGGTGAAAATTCTCTGGGAACAAGGAAGAGAGAGAGCCTTACACTGCCTGCCTGGCCAGGCCTAACCTGACCAAGATATCTGAAATGAGGTGAGGACAATCAGGAAAACAGACAGATAGAGCCCAGGTATACAATTCACAATTTACATGGTTGATGCAATTAATTTTGTCTGTTTTATTTTGGCTTTTGATGTGATTTTTCCTCAGGGAAGATGCTCCCTTCCCCCACCCCCCCAAAGAAATTAGGAAAGCCTTCACAAATAAGGGCTTCTTAAACTGTGATTAAGAAGGCAACAGGTATAGTGAATGATATTCATGCAGATAAAATAATATATTCAATTATGCAGGTGCTTTATTCCACAATTCAGCACCAGTGATTAGAGAGAAGTTTCTAAGCCCCCTGTAAAAGAAAATTTATTTGGGGAAAATGTCAGTTGCTTTAAAATCCGTTCTGGAACTAGAAAGATTATAAAGCAACAAATAATAAAGCAAATATGTGTAAAGAATTTCAGTTTTACCCATTGTATCAAGGAGTGCAATTGCTCTCTCTGGGGGGTCTTTAAAATACTCACTAATGACCTTGGTCCCTTTTGGTACCACAAAGTGCTAATGACCATGAACTTTACTTGCTGTAGGTCCTTTATGACTACATAGACGTAAGTGCTCCAACAGTAAGGGGCATTGTAGAAATAATGTGAAAAACATTTCTTTATCTGGCCTTACACATAGTACCACAAAGTGCTAATGACCATGAACTTTACTTGCTGTAGGTCCTTTATGACTACATAGACATAAGTGCTCCAACAGTAAGGGGCATTGTAGAAATAATGTGAAAAACATTTCTTTATCTGGCCTTACACATAGGAAGTATTCAATAAAAATTTATTGATTTGGCTTGACCTATAGCTGGAAGGCAGGAAACGCAGAATCTGGGATGCCAATGAATCTTGCCGCAAGCATAAATTAATTGGATTACAGTCTATGTATTGACTCTGGAGGGAATGAAATTAATCTTGCACAGAGTAGAGAGTTTCAAGGCAAGAAAATGCAGATAGAGAATAAAAAGTGCCTTTTGTTACTTGTCTGATGAAGGCCGTTTACCCTGTGGTTATACTTGTGGCTTTTAGGAAAATTATAGAGCATATATTGCTGTAGCTTAGGGTAAATAATTATTAATATGAGATGTACAATGTAGATGTAATGTTTGGATTTTCATAATTTCTCATCATCAGGTCCATTGGTAGGATACCCATATGGTGATTCTAACGTGTCACTGGATGGGCAAATGGAAGGCTGTTGAAACTTCCATATTTTCCAAATTCACCCATGAGAGATGCCTCATTATGTGTGTCTCATACTTAAGAGATAGTATTTTTAAAGGCTGTCAGTTATTCATTCTTAATTATATGACAGAAGAAGTTTGAAATTAATAACCAGAGGGATGGATTATTAATTAGTTTGAAACTTTAAAATTATGTTTAAATAACACATGCATATATTTCTTTAGGGTTTTTGAAGACGTGTTTAAAGAATTTTGAAGTCATTGTCTTGACAATTCTTTCTCTATCAGGATTTGTGATAGGACAACTGGCTTACCATTTTGTTGAGGTACTTACTGTATGTACAATAAATTAGAGAATAAACTAAGGATAAATACCAAAACGAGGTTTATTCCCATTCTGTCCCTGAATGTGTAGAATCTTTTTCTATGTGAACAACTACTCAAAAAATTTCACCTTGTATTAAAAATTTTGAAAATGAAAACCACACAATTAAGGAGACATAAATTAGGGAAGCTTATGATAAAGCAGTACTTTGGAAGTGAGGAAAATTTGTTTCCTTTCTTGGTTTCTTTATCATGCCTTTGGAGCTTTGCTCTTGCTTCCTTCCCCTGTACGTACGTACACAGGGCTTCTTCCCTGACGTTGTCTTTCACACCTGCAGAGAACCTAGTTATAAAAAGGCAGCAATTATTTTCCTGGAGGCATGGTTACTTTGTTCTAACTGCCAGATTAAATGTAAAGCATGCATCATATAATATATGACACAGATACAAGAAAAATTCATTAATGTATCAACTTCTTATTAATTCCTGATTTCAACTGCATAGCATTGTGGTCAATAACAGTTTGCTTCCACTTATTCCTTTATTTTTTAAAAATGGACATAATGCTTGTATCCATCTAAGATCATAAAAACCTCTTCTTAGTCTTCCGAAATACCACCACCACTACTAGCTAACATCATTTGAGTGTTTACGACCTGCCAGGCTCTCTTTTAAGGGCTTTTGTATTTATTAACTAATTAAGTTATTAACTCTTGAGTTCATTCATTCTTGCAGCAATCCAATGGAAGCAGGTACTCTATTCCCATTTTACAGATGAGGAAACTAAGGCACAGAAAAATTAAGTAATGGAGGTTAAACTATTGATTGGGATAAAATAAACTTTTTAGGAGGGAATACTTACAGCACTTTAATCATTACTGTTGTTTTCCATTAATCTGTTATGACCTTCATGATTTATGTCTTATATACACAATCTGTACTCTTATATATGTATTGTTTTTTTCTACTAACTCACTGAAAGATTTTTAAGTTCTTACCAAATGTCTGTGAGAACACAAGTACCCGTGTAGGATGCTTTTTCCCACCTAATTCAAATTAGTATAAATATCTAACAGCCAAATAAAAAAAATACTTATCTGTGAATCACCTAAAATCATCTCAGGTATCACCAATGGTAGGGGTACCACTTTTGAAAGTACTGGTTACATCCCACAAGCAATGTTTGTGTAGCCCCAAACCACACAATTCTAGATCAAGAACTCCACCACAGGACGCCTGAGATTGACATTCTAGACAATCTCTCATTAGTTGCAAATTAGAATATTCTGAAATTTATACCGATTGATAAAACATCAACCTAGTTCATAATACTTGAAAATGGCAGCAAAAAAATTTCTTATTTACCTTTGTTACTTTAGGTGCACCAAATTGTCTACCCTCTTCTAAGAACACCAAGTTTTTCACTTTATTGTTATTTTTTACCTATAATTATATTTACGGCTGCTTTGGATGTGGACTTTTATATACTCAGGAATGTGTTTTGGCAGGTAAGGACACATTTTAAAACAAATCATAGTCAATTCTTGCTTATTTATGTTGATAGAGAATATGGCTATTGTATTAGTCTGTTTCTGTTGCCTGTAACAAAATATCTGAAACCGGCTAATTTATAGAGAAAAATTTATTGCTTACAGTTTTTGTGGCTGGGAAGTCCAAAGTCCATCTGGTGGTGGCAACAGTGACCCAGGGGTCTCACATTGCAAGATGGTTGGAGCAGAGAGAGCAGAGGGAGAGAGAGAGAGACAGACTCTCCTCTTCTTTTAAAGCCCTCAGAACCACGCCCCTGCCCGCCACTTTTAATCCATTCACTGCAGGCGGTCCTACAATCCAATCACTTCTTCAAGGCTCCACCTTTCAATTACCATAATTGGATTTCCCACCCTCTTAACAGTCACAGTGGGGGCTAAGTTTCTAATACACAAAACCGTTCAAGCTTCAGGGAGTTTAGGGGGGGACATAATTCAATCCACTACAACTATCTATATAGAATGTTAATAATTCACAACTCACATTTTTAGTTGTTTTATCCTCTTCATTTAACAGTCACAGTGGGGGCTAAGTTTCTAATACACAAAACCGTTCAAGCTTCAGGGAGTTTGGGGGGGACATAATTCAATCCACTACAACTATCTATATAGAATGTTAATAATTCACAACTCACATTTTTAGTTGTTTTATCCTCTTCATTCTGCAGAACCACTAATTAAAGGGAGTTGAAAGGAAGAGGAAGGAATTAATATTTGTTGAATGACTACTGTGACTTGGCACTGAGTAAACATTATCTCTGTTTTGCACATGAGCAAACTGAAGCTCAGAGGTCACAGACAAGGTTGATAAATAGCAGAACCTGGTTTCTAGTCCCACGTCTGACTTATCTGAACTGTATCTGTAGATCTGCCTGTTTTCACTGCTAAGATTGTTTTATTTGTGCCTTCTTTTTTTCTTAATCATGTTTGCTAGACCATTTTATTTATATTTTCAGAAGACATTTTAGTTTCTTTGGTTTTATTCTGTTCTTTCTGACATCTTGAGTTGATTGATTTTTAGATTTTTTAATTTTTTAATTAATTAATTATATTTTATTTTATTAATATTTTTTACATTCTATGATGTTGTTGTGGAGCAGTTGAGAAGGAGGGGGAGAGGAGAAAGGGGAAGGAAATGTGATAGAAGAAGGAAGAAGGAGGAGGGGCAGGATTGAGGCCTGTGGCACTCCCCTCATTCCCACAGGGGAGACCGAGGGGCTTCCAGTGGTGGCTTGGACATTGCTGGGTGGGCTGCAGATGTCAGGGGTGTGTGGAAAAGCCCTCGCCTCCCACCACCCCAGCTCAGGAACCCAAGGCCCTTCTTGCTGTGGCTCGGTGGTCATTGCTGGGCTAGTTGCATGTGTTGGGGAGGCATGGCCGAGGCCTGCGGCCCCCCACCTCCCTGCCTCAGGAGAGCCTGGGGTGCTTCCTGTAGCAATTTTTGGCTTTTTTCAAAAAAATCTTTTGTGCAAAAAAAAATATTTTGTGCATTTAAGGTTTAAAATTTTCCTTTTAGTGGCATCCTACGTTTTGATTTTTAGTGTTTCATCATTTTCCAATTCTAATTTTTTTAATACCTTTTTCTTTGCCCATTAATTATTTGGCAGTTGTTTTAAATTTTCCAAATGTGGCTTATTATCATTACTTCTCTTATCACATTGTGATCAGAGAATGTGGTGTGTGTTAACAACTTGTGATTTGTGGGGATTTGCTTTGTAGCCTTGTACATGACCAATTTTCTCAAATGTTCTGTTTGCTTTAGAAAAATGTATATTCTCTAATTGTTGAGTGCAGGGGTCTAAATTTGTTAGGTAGATTGTTTTGTTAATTATAAAGTTCAGTCTTCTATATCTTTGCCAATATTGCTTTTTAGCTCAATCTAACTAGCTTTCACCATCACTGTGGATTTATCAATTTCTTCTTGCAATTCTGTCAGTTTTTACTTTACATAAGTAGAGGTTGTTGTTAGATGCCTAAAAGTATTGTAATTTTTTTTCCTTATTATTTAGTAACCCTTTATCCCAAATAATGCTTTTGCCTTAAGTCAATTTTACCTGGTATTATTATAGTTACACCACCTTTGTTTTGGTTAGTATTTGCATGCTATAATTTTTTCCACTTTTTTATTTTCGAGATTTTGGTGTCCTTATGTTTAGATGTCTTTTTTGACAGTATACATTTGGATTTTGTTATTTTATCCAGGGGGAGAATCTCTGTTTTGTTTTTCGAAAAAACTAGTTTTAGCTCATATTTATTGTGATTAAAAATAGCTTCAGAAGGGCTAAAGATTTGAACAGACTTGAGACACCAAGAAAGATATATGGACTTGCAAAGATGCTCAACATCATAAGTCATTAGGAGACACCAATTAAAACCACAATGATATAGCACTACATACCTATTAAAATGACAACAGCAATAACAGCAACAAACGTGATAATACCTGGTGCTGGTGAGGATGCAGAGAAAATGAAACTCTCATACATTCCTGTTGAGAATGCAAAATGGTGCAGCCACTTTGGAAAACAGTTTGGGAGCTTCTTGTTAAGTTAAATGTATACTTGCCATATGACCCAGCAATCCCATTCCTGAGTGTTTTTACCCAAGAGAAATGAAAATTTGTTTTCACACAAAAACCTCTATGTGAATATTTATAGCAGTTTCATCCATAATCTCAAAAACCTGAAACAACTGAAATATTCTTCAATGGTGAATGGGTAAACAAATTATGGAACATCTTACAATGGAATATTACTCAGCAATAAAAAAAGAAATGGGGTATTGATAGGCACAGCATGGAAGAATTTAAAATGAATTATGCTAAGGAAAAGAAGCCAGACTCAAAAGGGTACATATTGTATAATTCTATTCACAGACTTTCTGGAAAAGGAAAAACTATAGGTTAGAAGAACGTACAGATCATTGGTTTTCAAGGACTGGGAGTGAGGAAGGAATTGATTACAAAGGGGTGGCATGAGGAGATTTTTTTGGGTGATGGATCCATTTCGTTTTTTCATTGTGGTTGTGATTATTTGACTATCCCTGTGTGCAAATTAAAGACATTATTATTTCTTTATTTTAATTGACACACTGTAATTGTACACACTAATGGGCTACATTCTGAGGTTTGATACGTATATATGTTGTATAATGATCTGGTCAGGGTAGTTAATGTATCCATCACCTCATTCATTTATCATTTCTTCATGGTGAAAATATTCAGAAGCCTCTCCTCTAGCTATTACGTGATGTACAAAACTTAACTGTTCACCGTAGTCACTCTACTGTGCAATAGAACACCAGAACTTAATGGTGAAAATATTCAGAAGCCTCTCCTCTAGCTATTACGTGATGTACAAAACTTAACTGTTTACCGTAGTCACTCTACTGTGCAATAGAACACCAGAACTTATTCTTCTTATCTAATAGCAATTTTATACCCATTGGCCAAACTCTCCCTGTTTTCCCTTCTCCCCTTCCCTCCCCAATCTCTGGTAACCACTGTTTTATTCTCTGTCTCTCTCTCTCTTTTTAAGATTCCACGTATTAGTGCAATCATGTGGTGTTTGTGTTTCTGTGCTTGGCTTTCTTTACTTAATGCAATGACCTCCAAGTTCATCCATGTTACCACAAATGACAAGATTTCATTCTTTTTCATGGCTGAATAGTATTCCATTGTGTATATACACTACATTTTAAAAATCCAGTCATCCATCATTGGACACATAGGTTGATTCCATATCTTGGCTATTGTGAACAGTG
The DNA here is from genome assembly GCF_000696425.1 of Galeopterus variegatus. Classification (NCBI taxonomy): domain Eukaryota; kingdom Metazoa; phylum Chordata; class Mammalia; order Dermoptera; family Cynocephalidae; genus Galeopterus; species Galeopterus variegatus. Next base: position 65,403 of record NW_007727955.1, read on the forward strand.
CTGTAATAAACATGGGAGTGCAGATATCTCTTCAACATACCGACTTCATTTCCTTTGGGTATATACCCAGTAGTGGGATTGCTGGATCATATGGTAGTTCTATTTTTAATTTTTTGAGAAATCTCCATACTGTTTTCCATAATGGTCGTACTAGTTTACACTCCCACAAATGGTGTGCAAGTATTCCCTTTTCTCTACATCCTTGCCAACACTTGTTTTCTTGTCTTTTTGATAATAGCCATTCTAACTGGAGTGAGCTGGTATCTCATTTTTGTTTTGATTTTCCCTGGTGATTAGTGATGTTGAACATTTTTTCATATGCCTGTTGGTCAATTGTATGTCTTCTTTTGAGAAATGCCCTTTAAGTTCCTTTGCCCGTTACTCAGTTGGGTTATTTATTTTTTTGCCAGTGCTCAAGTAACCCTTATTTTACTTAATAATGGCCCCAAAGTGCAAGAGTAGTAATGTTGGCATATTGTTATAATTTTCTATTTTGTTATTAGTTGTGGTAGTTAATCTCTTACTGTGCCTAACTTATAAATTAAACTTTATCACAGGTATGTATAGGAAAAAAACATAATATATATAGGGTTTGGTATCCACTGGGCATCTAGAAATGTATAGGAGGTACTAATGTAGTTTCACTATGACGTTTCTGGCTGTTGATATGTTTTTATTTATCAATACTGAAACTTATGCTTCCTAAATCTGAGGATTAATATATTTCATCAGTTCTAGACACATTTTAGCTATTATCTCTTAAATATTTCCTATACTTCATCATGTCATTCTTGAATTCCCATTAGTTGTATGTTAGATTTTCTCATCGTATTGTCCATGACTTTTTAAAAATTTTTATTCATTTATTTTTTTGGTGCTGTGACTTTTTTTTATAGAAACATATTTGCCTATACATATTTGTGGGGTACAGAGTTGAATATGAATACTTGTATATAATGTGTGATAATCAAATCAGGTTAATTAGCATATTCATCATTACAAAATGTAATCATTGTTTGCATCCATTAAACAATTTTCTGCTAATCCCCCTCTCCCTCCCCCTTTCCCACCTCTAGTAACCACAGTTCTGATCTCTTCTTCTGAAAGTTCAAAGTATTATTATGATTGTTGTTTCTTTCTTCTCTTTCTTTCTCTTTCTTTTCTCTCTCTCTCTCTTTTATTCATTTACTTATTTTTTAGCTCCCACTTATAAGTGAGGACATGCAGTATTTCTCTTTTTGTGCCTGGCTTATTTCACTTAACATAATTTTCTCCAGGCTCGTCCATACTGCTGCAAATGGCAGAATTTCATTCTTTTTTTTTTGTTTTTTAAAGATGACTGGTAAGGGGATTTTAACCCTTGCCTTGGTGTTGTCAGCACCACGCTCACCCAATGAGCTAACCGGCCATCCCTATATGGGATCTGAACCCGTGGCCTTGGTATTATCAGCACCACACTCTCCCAAGTGAGCCACAGGCCGGCCCGTGAATTTCATTCTTTTTTTATGGCTGAGTACTATTCCATTGTGTATATATGCCACATTTTCCTTATCTAGTCATCCTTCAATGGACATTTAGGTTGGTTCTGTATCTTGGCTATTGTAAATAGAGCCCAAATAAACATGGGAGTGCAGGTATATCTTCAACATGATGATCTCCATTCCTTTGGGTATATGACCAGCAGTGAAATTGCTGGATTGTATGGTAGTTCTATCTGCAGTTGTTTGAGAAACCTCCGCACTGGTTTCTGTAGTGGTTGTACTAACTTACAGTCCCACCAACAGTGTATAAGGGTCCCCCTTTCTCTGCATCCTTGCCAGCATTTGTTATTCTCTGTCTTTTTGATAATTGCCAGTCTAACTGGGGTGAGATGATATCTGAATGAGGTTTTGATTTGCATTTCTCCAATGATTAGTGATATTGAGCATTTTTTCATGTACCTGTTGGCCATCTGTATGTCTTCTTTTGAGAAATGTCTATTCAGCTTCTTTGCCCATTTTTAAATTGGGTTATTTTTTTTTTACTGTTAAGTTATTTGAGTTCCTTTTATATTCTAGATATTAATCCCTTGTCAGATATATAGTTTGCAGATATTTTCTCCCATTCTGTAGGTTGTCTGTTCACTCTGTTGATTGTCAGATTATGACTTTTTTTTTTGGACACAGTATTTTTCCATTTTTATTTTATTTTCTTCTAGCTAAGTGAGTTCATTACTATAATTTTACAATTCCATAATTATAAAAATAGCATGCATAAATAATACTCTCAATACTACTTTAAATATTTTTTAAGATGGATTATAAATTAGCTTTGTTTTGAAGTAATGTTTTAGATAGGTAGGGAGTTACCAAGAACTTAGACTACTGAAAGGTCTAATTCATTTTAATGATAGTAATTTGATTATTAATCTTTATAAGTAAAAGAGAACTGCCACTAAAAATGTGAGTTTCTAAGGGTTTTCCAACAGAGAAGAAAAACTTATGTGAGAAGTATCAAGTAACATATGAACAATAAAAACACAATCAAGTCGTGTTTATTTCAGAACTACAGTGTTAATTTAGCATCAAAAAAAAATCTCTGAGAGTTTTTCAAGATGGCGATGGGTCTGGAGCGGGGGTGCCAGAAGACAGCGTGAGCCTGAGAAGTGTGCGCTGTACTGCCAGAGTACTACTTGCATTTCCAAGAGCAACAAAAAATGAACAAATCGTTGATCAACTAATCTACAATGATAAAAAAGCAACTACAGATTCGAGGTTTAGGGCCGACACCAAAGAAGATTCCTGAGAGTGCCCGAGCCATGCCGCGGGACTGAGTGAGCAGCCCGAGGCAACAAAGGCCAAGGAACGTGGCGGCAACGATGGAAACGGAAACGGAGAGGAAGACGCCTGACCGGCCCAGCTCTGTGAGCTCTGTGAGTGACCCCCAGCCCAGCTCCGCTTGCAGGGCAGACGCCCATCCGGAATCCACCTACCACACCAGGCTAGGCACCGGCACCAGTGCTGCCTCCATTTTCTTGGGTGGGGGCGGAGCTGGCCGGCTAGGCCAGGCCTGCCCTCCTCACTTGGTGCGGCTCCTCACTGAGCCTTGCCACTTGTGTGCCCCAGCGCGGGGCCTCCCAGGGCCTGCGGACCAGCCTATAATCCCACTCACCCCCCTGGGTGGACACTGCTGTACCGTACATCCGCCTTCTCTGGCGGGGCTGGTGGCGTGGGGAGCCCCCGGCCAGCGTCAGGAGGGCAGGGAAGAGGAGGCCAGCCCAATTGTCACTCCACTGCACCCTGGGCTCAGGCCCCAGGTAAACTTCCTGTTTCCGGGAGGCAGATACCATCTCTGTGGCCATCAGTTCGGAAGAACCCCAAACTGATTTCTGTTTGGGAGAGGTGTGGCCGGAGCACTCTTGAGCTCGCTTGAACCTGCTGGAGTGCTGACTGTGGGTGGGCGCCGGAGTCAGCCTGCGCCAGGGGGATTCAAAGAGGAACTGTGTGCTGTGGGATCCTCCCCCGAGGAGCTCACGCCCTGGTGTGGGAGATAACTCAACTACACAAATAACCGCAATACCAGGAGGAAGGTGAGAAGCCCAGAGAAAGCCCTATCCAGGGCCACAAAAGCACCCAGAGCGACCCTAGCAGAAACCTGAAAGTCTTCCTGGGTGGGGCGGGGCCGAGCAGGGGCTTGAAGTCCTGGCTGAGAGACGAGGATTGCAGAAGACATGCCCCAGCCTTGTACTGAGTGCAGAGTGGGGAGGAGTCCGGCAAAGGAGGCGGAGACTTGGCAAAAAGCACACACCCTGCGAGCCGCCTCTGCAAGGTCCAACAGCCCCACCTAGTGCACACAGAGTGGGGAAAAGCCCGGATAGGGAGGCGGAGACTCGGCATAAAACACATACCCTGTGGGGCCACCACTGTATAATCCAGCAGCCAGGACCAGAGCGCACGGAACAGAGAGAAGTTCTACACGGGAATTGGAAGCTCAAAAGAGACCACACACCCTGTGGTACTGTCCCGCGATCCAGCAGCCCAGTAGAGTCCAAGCTGACCAGAGAGGAGGCTTCCCGGAGAGCCCAAGACCCGAGGCAAATGCACATACAAGACACTAGAGGGCTACTGAGCAGTCACAGAGGTAGCCATACCAAATTGACAAACACAGACATACCTTAGTTGGCCAATAGGGTCAAACCTGTGCACAGTGAAACCCCCTGCCAAAATGAATAAACATCCAAAAAAAGATACCAGAAACACAAAAAACCAAGAAAGTACACCACCAAAAGTTAATAAATCTCAAACTCTAGATCCTATAGAACAAGAAGCCCTTGAAATGAATGACAAGGAATTTCGAGTGATAATCCTAAAGAAACTGAATGAGATACAAGAAAACTCAGCTAGACAGCATGAAGAAATAAAGAAAAATATACAAAACCTGAGAGAGGAAGTGTACAAGGAAATCAATGTCCTAAAAAAAAATGTAGCAGAACTTACAGAACTGAAGAAGTTATTCAGTGAAATAAAAATCACAATGGAGAGTTTAACCAGCAGGCTAACGGAAGTTGAAGAGAGAACCTCTGTACTTGAAGATGGGCTGTTTGGAATAACACAAGCAGAAAAGAAAAAAGAAAAAAGTATCAAAGATATTGAAGGAAACCTGAGAGAGATATTAGACAACCTTAAACGCTCAAATATCCGAGTCATGGGTATTCCAGAAGGGGAGGAAAAAGGAGATTGTATTGAAAACATATTCAACAAAATAGTGGCAGAAAACTTCCCAGGCATACCAGAGTATTAATTGCATTTCCAAGAGCAACAAAAGGTGAATAATTCTTTCAACAACGATCCTACATCGACAAACGAGCGGCAGCAGGTTCGAGGTTTTGGGGCCGACACAGAAGAGGACTCCTGAGAGCACCCAAGCCCTGCTGTGGGAACGAACGAGCAGCCCAGACACCAAAGGCCAAGAAAGCCAGCAGAAACGGAGTGAAACTCTTAAAAGCTGCAAGAGAGAAGCGTCAAATCACCTATAAGGAAGCCCCAATCAGGTTAACATCAGACTTCTCATCACAAATCCTAAATGCTAGAAAGGAATGGGATGATATATTCAAAATACTAAAAGACAAAGATTGCCAGCCAAGAATACTCTACCCTGCAAGGCTGTCCTTCCGAAATGAAGGGCAAATAGTATATTTCTCAGACAAACAAAAACTGTGGGAGTTCACTACCACACGACCACCCCTTACAAGAAATCCTCAAGGTAGTACTGGGATTGGTCCCTGAAAAATAACTACCACTGCCATAAAAATCCAAGTAAAATCAAAACCCACTAGTATAATAAAAATGAAAATCATGAAAAGAAAACAAACAAACAAAAACACTATCTATAACCTAAGAAACCAACAAACACAGAAAACAAACAGCAAAACAGAAAGCAAGGAACAAAAGACACCTAAGACAACCAAACAACCAATAAAATGCTAGGAACAAAGCAACACCATTCAATAACAACTCTTTTTTTTTTTTTTCCTTTTTGTCTTTTTTTGTGTCCGGCAATGGATCGCAACCCTCTTTGTCGCGCCTGTACTGGACCGGGACCGGCAACGGGATCGCAACCCTCGGTGTAGCGCCTGCACCTCGCTCAGCCAGTGAGCGGGAACCGGTCTGTATGTGGGATCTGAACCCTTGGCGGGAGCGTCACCATGCTCTCAAGCGGCGCACTGTAGCAGTGCGCCACCGGGCCGGCCCTCAATAACAACTCTTAATGTAAAAGGTTTAAATTCCCCAATCAAAAGACACAGATTGGCTGACTGGATAAGAAAGATGGACCCAACTATATGCTGCCTACAAGAGACCCACCTCACCCATAAAGACTCACATAGACTAAGAGTGAAAGGATGGAAAAAGATCTTCCATGCAAACAGAAAAGAAAAACGAGCTGGAGTAGCTATACTCAAATCAGACAAAATAGACTTTAAACTAAAAACCATAAAAAGAGACAATGAGGGTCACTACATAATGATAAAAGGACTGATGCATCAAGAAGACATAACAATCATAAATATGTATGCACCCAATGTTGGAGCACCCAGATTTATAAAACAAACTCTATTAGACCTAAAAAAGGAAATAGACACTAATACCATAATAGCAGGGGACCTGAACACCCCACTCTCAATATTGGACAGATCAACCAGGCAAAGAATTAGCAGAGAAACACAAGAACTTAACAAAACTTTAGACCAATTGGACATGGCAGATATCTACAGAACATTCCATCCAACAACCTCAGAATATTCATTCTTCTCATCAGCACACCACATACCACATACACACCACACACACCACACAATACACAAACATGCGCATACCACACCACACAGCATACACATACCACAAACATACTTGCACATACCACACGGTGTACACCTACCACACCCACATGCCCAACACACATGCACCACACACCACACACACATACACCACAGATCATCTGGATCATCTGGAAGTGAGCTCCCAGAATTGGACCCTGTGTTGAAATCCTCGATGGTTTGGGAACAACTAGGGACCATCGTTCCCTGTGAAAAGTCACGCGGCAGCCTGGCCTGTGCTCACCTGCAGACTTGCGGGGGGTCTGGGCAGCACAGCTGGAGGCGGGGAAGAACTCAGGAATGTGCTACGAAGTCCAATAATCAAAAAGTTGGTTTTTTGAAAAGATAAATAAAATTGACAAACCATTAGCACGGCTAACAAAAAAAAGAAGAGAGAAGATTCAAATAACAAAAATTAGAAATGAAAAAGGTGATATTACAACTGATCCATCTGAAATACAAGGAATCATTTGAGACTACTATCAACAACTATACACCAACAAGTTTGAAAATCTGGAGGAAATGGATAAATTTCTGGACACACACAAGCTTCCAAAACTGAGCCATGAAGATGTAGAAAATCTGAACAGACCAAGAACAATAAAGGAGATTGAAGCTGTTATTAGAAGGCTCCCAACAAAGAAAAGCCCAGGGCCAGAGGAATTCACTGCAGAATTTTACCAAACATTCGAAGAGGAATTGACACTGATTCTTTACAAACTATTCCAAA
>NW_007727955.1:74414-90547 GCF_000696425.1 Galeopterus variegatus
AGAAAAAGAAATACCACATGTTCTCACTTATTGGTGGGAGCTAGAAATGGATAAGTTAATTTTCTCACACACACACACACACACAAAAAAAAAAACCGGGGGGAGGGGAGGAGGATATAATAACTACAATTTTTTGAAGTTGTTACAACAAGCAAACGGAAAGGACACTCTTGGGTGGGAGGGGGGAGAGGGAGGAGGGAGAGAGGTTTCGGTGATGGGCCATAATAATCAACCACATTGTATATTGACAAAATAAAAATTTAAACGAAAAAAAAAAATACAGTTGTAAAAACTGGGGGGAAAAAAAAATCTCTTAATGTAATTCATGTCCTTAAGAGATTTAAGGAGAAAAGCCATATGATATCACAATAGATAAAGAAAAAACATTTGATAAAAATTAACATTTATTCATGATAAAAATAAGAGACAGAAGAAAACTTCCAAATATATATAATTAATAGCCTTACAGAAATGATAAGGAATGAGATCATGATATTATAAAAAGAAACAAAGAACCAGAAAGAAAATTTGAAAATTGAAAATATGATAGCTAAAATAAACTAATTCAGTAAAAGGTTTTAATGGGAAAGTTCTGGAAATCTCACAGAAAACAGAACAAAAACAGAGATGGAAGATAAAAAAAGGATTGAATAACACAACTATTTTTTTTCCTGAGAGATAATTTTGGAAAATATATATTTCCTTATACTTGGGCATAAACAATGTGTTCATAGAAATTACAAAACTGTATAAATAAATCACTTAATCTCAAGTATTTCATGGCCTCTCTCCTCCCTATTGTGAAACTATTTATTTTACAATTAAAGGCAAAAGGGGGAATCTTCTTTGAATATTTTATTTTATTTTTTTTTGTCTTTTGTCTTTTTCCGTGTCCAGCAATGGATCGCAACCCTCAGTGTTGCCCCCGCACCGGACCGGGGACCGGCAACGGGACCGCAACCCTCGGCGTTGCTCCCACGCCTCGCTCAGCCAGTGAGCGGGAACCGGTCTGTATGTGGTATCCGAACCCTCGGGCGGGAGTGCCGCCGCGCTTCCTAAGTGGCGCACTTATCCAGTGCGCCACCGGGCCGGCCCTTCTTTGAATATTTTAGAGTCTTGGTATTTAAATTTGTATCATGTACCGGACACAGTTTGTCAGTAATGATTTACTTTCAAATGAAGAATACATGATGTGTTTTATACAGAAGCAGGAGAAATTTGCAGTCCATTTTAAGAATGTTTTGATATTGAGAACTGTTAAAGCAGAACAGCAACCAGAAAGATAGTAGAATTGGTCTTTTAAATAATAAAGAAGAATCTTGTTTGAAAGGGATGGTTCGTTTGAGGCAGATAGTTAGGTTAGAATACCTTTTAAAGTTATCTTTCAGAGAAATTGCATAAAATACATAACCAAAAAAATGATTACATATTATAATGATGAATAAACTGACTATCCTGATTTGACTATCATACATTGTATACAGCTACTGATAATCAACTTTGTACCCCACAAACAAGTACAACCAATTATGCTTCAATAAAAAATAAAATTAATTGAGATATTCCATGCTTAAAAAATATAATGAAATAAAATACATAACTAAGATCTGATTCTTAGGACATAAGTAAATGCAGTCATGCCATCTTTAGATGTTAAACCTAATACTGTGTTCTGAATTGGTTCACAGCTCTTGTTAATTGGATTCATTAGCTTTATTATAGCATTACTCACAACTGGATACGTGGTTCTGAAATTCATTGGAGAGTCGTGGGATTTTCAATCTGGCCTACTCTTTAGCATGATCCTTGGCATTACAGACCCTCTTCATTCTGTGAATTTACTGAAAACTATGGGTATGTCAGATTTATTTCTCTCTCTTATCTTGAAGATATGAGGCTATGTTATTTTATTTTATTTTTTGGTTATATTTTTCCTGCACAAATTGTGCCTCTAGCTGAGTAGGAATTTGTGCTCCTTTCCCTGGGGATGGAGCACTGATTAACTTTAAGGAGACAGTGCAAGTAAGACAACCACGGAGGATCTGCGATCAATAACCTCAATTATAATCACAAACGATTTTTTCAGAAGAAAATGTAATCTTTCCAGAAGGTGATAAAAATTGGCATTCTTATTCCATTCCATAAATTCTAAGCCACAAAGTAGAGATTCAAAGTTGATGAGTTTGTTTACCAATACAGAGAAAAAAATGAAGACCCCTAATGAAACACTTCCAAGGTCTTGCCAACTCTTGTTAGAACTGCCTCCATTTTGCAGTAGCTAAGGTTGGGCAGGTGGTAGAGGTGGTTGCAGTTTAGTTCAAGAAAAGGGGTAATGAGATAGTCTGGCACTCAAATATATTATTCAATAAAAACTATTCCCAAGACAGTTTGTGGTCCTGCACTACTCTGCATCTTATTTGGTAAGGTAAAAAGTGATTTTACTCTGAAATATCTCCTTATTGTCACGTTTTATTAATATAGCAGTAAAAACATGAAATGATGAGATGCTGTGGTTTCTGGTTTTGAATCAGACATATTTTCCTAAACAGTTATAACGTATCAGTTGAATTTAGTGGAAATATATTACCTTATAATTGGAGTGAGAAACCTCCAACCTTTTCAGCAAGTGATATTCCTATTTTTACACCTGTTTATACCTATGGTTGGGAAAACACAGGAGGGTTTTGAACACTTTTGATGTTCTAAATTGTTACAAAGTAGTTATACTTCTGGAAGAGACTGATCCTGTGCTGTTTTCTCTCCTTGTTCCGCTAAGTACATTTTTTTTCTGTCTTTCCTTTAATTGTCTTTCTCTTTCAGCTGTTTATATTTGCCACTTGTTTTATTACCTCATTCTCTTCCCACCCCCTTTTCAGCAATCTCTTGACTGTAAATGGTTGTAATAAACTATAAACATCAAATTGGTTTTTTTTCTTTTTTAAAATGAGTACAGTAGAAAGTCATCTGTTTCTTTAAAACAAAAATAGTAAAGGCATTTGGCTAGACCTTAAATAGTCAATAACACTCACATCGTACATAGGTTCTAGATCCATTTTTTTTCTAATAAGACAAATTTGACTTGTTTTTATGGGGAAAATCACTCTCACTTATTTCTGGTGTTGGCAGGGCCCCCACGTAGTTCCTTTGTGTGAATTAGATAAATGACCCTTTCCTCAAATAGTTTACTTCTATCTAATTGTCATAATACATCAGTTATTTAAACAGATGTAAAACTATCCCTATTTGCAGAGGACATGGTCCTGTACATAAAAAACCCTAAAGACTCCACCGAAAAATTACTAGAACTAATAAATGAATTCAGTAGAGCGGTAGGATACAAAATCAATACACAAAAATCAATAGCCTTTCTATACACCAATAACGAAATAGCTGAAGAAGAAATCAAGAAAGTAATCCCATTCACAATAACCACCCAAAAATGAAATACCTAGGAATAAATTTAATCAAGCAGGTGAAACATGAAAACTGTAAAACAGTGGTGAAAAAAATTGAAGAGGACACAAGTAAATGGAAAATATTCCATGTTCATGAGTTTTAAGAATTAACATCATCAAAATGTCCATTTTACCCAAAGCGATCTGTACATTCAACTCAATCCCTCTCAAAATACCAATGACATTCTTCACAGAAATAGAAAAAAAATCTTAAAATTTATATGGAGCCACAAAAGACCATATATTGGTAAAGCAATCTTGAACAAAAAGAACAAAGTTGGAGGCATCACACTTCCTGACTTCAAAATATATTGTGAATCTATAGTAACCAAAACAGCATGGTAGCAGCCTAAAAATAGACAAATGGACCAATGGAACTGAATAGAGAGCCCGGAAACAAACCCGTGCAGTTATAGCCAACTGATTTTTGACAGAGGTGCCAAGAATATATAGTGGGGAAGGGATGGCCTCTTCAATCAATGGTGCTGGGAAAACTGCATATCCACATGCAGAAGATTGAAATTAAACCTCTGTCTCTCACCATACACAAAATTCAACTCCAAATGGATTAAAGACCTAAATTTAAGACTTGAAACTGTGCAACTACTAGAAATGCTACACAAAATGCGAGTGGGCAGCACATTTTTGAAGAGGCCACAAAGGCAAAGGCAGCTAAAGCAAAAGTACACAAAAAAAGCTTCTGCACGCAAGGGGCACTATCAACAAAGTGAGGAGACAACCTACAAAATGGGAGAAAGTGTTTGCAAAGCACAGATCAGACAAGGGGCTAATATCCAGAATATATAAGGAACTCAAACAACTCAATAGCGAAAAAGCAAACAACCCAATTAAAAAATAGGTAAAGGACCTGAACAGATATTTCTCAAAAAAAGACATACAATTGGCCAATGAGCACATGAAAAAATGCTCAAAATCACTAGTTATCAAGGAAATGCAAATTAAAACCACAATGAAGAATCATCTCATTCCAGTTAGGATGACTATTATCAACAAGACAGAAAATAACAAACGCTGGTGAGGATGTGGAGAAAAGAGATCTCTCATACATTGTTGGTGGGAATGTAAATTGGTACAGCCATCGTGGAAAACAGTATGGAGATTCCTCAGAGAAGCAAAAATAGATCTATCTTACAACCTAGTTATTCCCACTATTGAGTATATACCCAGAGGAAATGAAATCAATGTATCAAAAAGACACCTGCACTCCCATGTTCATCATACTGTTGTTCACAATAGACAAGAGATGAAATCAACCTAAATGCCCATCAGCAGATGAACTGATTGAAATACTGTGGCTCAATTGGGAGAGTGTGGTGCTGACAACACCAAGTCAAGGGTTAAGATCCCCTTACTGGTCATCTTTAAAAAAAAAAAAACATGAATAAAAATAAATAAAAAACCTGTGATATATATACACAATACAATGCTATTCAGCTATAAAAAGAAATGAAATCCTGTCATTTGCAGCAACATGGATGGAAGTAGAAACCATCATGTTAAGGGAAGTAAGTCAGGCACAGAAAAACAAGTACAGCATGGTCTCACTCATATGTGGAATCTAAAAAAAGAAAAGAAAAGAAGAAAAGTGTTTCTCATAGAAGTAGAAAGTAGAATAATGGTTACCAGAGGCTGGGAGGGGAGGTGGGTGGGGAAGAGGAGAAGGGGTGGCCTAATGGTACAGAACTATGCTATCTGCCCTAAATGAATCATTGTGCATTGTATGCATGTATTGAAGTAACACACTGTACCCCACAAAATAAATACAAATAAAAACTTAAACAGCTGCTTTTAAAAAATATATAGCTGTGCAATCCTTTTAATATCAATTTGTAATTGCAATTGGCTGCATAATGTACCATCATGGGTCATATGTTCTTAAATTTGGGGATTATGCTCTTAAGTAAAAGAAGTCCAGGCCTGGTATGTATGTAGCTCTACAAACTCATCAGAGACAAAAGTCTCCTCTATTTATATATTCCTGTGGGTGAGGTGGAGTAATAGGGACTGGATTTACCTTCCCACCTGGAACAACTAAAAAACTGGACAAACGTATGAAAAAACCAATTCTCCGATATTGGACATCAGGCAGTGCAGGACAGTGGTCCTTGAGAGAGGGAAAAAAAGAGGTGTGTCCCCAATGGCTCTTGCCTCAGCTTATTACCTTGAGAGAGTGTCTAGGTCTAGTGTGGTGAAGGGTAACTTAGGTGGAGCCTGGTGGTTTCCTTGAGTTGGGGAGACTAAGAGTTGGGAGTCCAGGAGGGCCAAGGCAACTAGAGTTCACGAGGCAAATTACTGCAGAGATAAAAGCTACACTGAAGGATGTCTTCAAGAGATCTGCAGAGGGCACCCCCTTGAGTCTTTGGATTAATATTCAATAGTGCACCTGTGAAGAAAGTGCTCAAGGCTGGAGAAGGAAAATACTTGAAGAAGCAAAGAGAACAATTCCCTTCATGTTTCATACAGCCTGAGTGGAAAAACCTCACAGTTCATGGGACATCAGGCATAGGACTCAGAAGGTAATTGCCTTAGTAGTAGGAAGAATTAGCTTTTGTCTAAAGGCTGCTCTGGTGCTACCTAACAAAGCTTAAAAGCAAGACTTAAAAGGTTTAAATTGTATCCAAGTAACTTAACTGCATTCCAGAATGAAGCTCAAGGATATTTAAAGAAATGCAAAAATATACAGGAAATAATAAGGTAAAATATAAAATTCTGTCATCCAATCAAAAATTACTAGGTATGCAAAGAAGCAGGCAAATATGACCCATGGAGGGTACAAAAATAATAAGCAGAAGCAGACCTAGCAATGATGCAGATGATAGAATCTGTAGGCAAAAAACATTAAAAGTTTTTTTCATCTACTTTTGAAAACTTTTAAGATATATATTAAATTACATATGATTTTCAATAGTTTTCATAAATAATTTAGATATATATCACACTGAAGTATATTTGAGTTGAGAAATATCGAATCCAGTTTTGGCCCACACTTTTAAGAAGGGTGTACAGAAATGGGAAAAGAGAGAAAAATGACAGACAAGATTAAACTTACTGAAAACAAGTCCAGTGAGAACGAAGGAGCTTTTGCAACAGGGAAAAGCAAGGTTGAGTGATAACGACTGTCATTATTAAGTTTAAGAAGCGTTTCTTTTTAAAAAGTTATTTATTTCTTCTTTTTTTATATTCTAAGATGTTGCAGAGCAGTGGAGGGGGAGGAGGTAGAAGGGTAGGGAAATGAAGGTGGGGTGAGAGGGCAGGGCTGGCCCATGGCTGGCTCCTTCACTGGCCTGGTTGCGGAGGGCGGTGCATATGGATGAGGCCCGTGGGCCACCCCCCAACTCCTGCTCAGGAGCCCCGGGGGTTTCTGGTGGTGGCTCGGTTGTTGCTGGGCTATATTTGAACATCGAGGGGCTTTGCTGAGGCTCTCAGCTCCTGGACCCCTCCACCCTTACCTTAAAAGTTTTTATAGCCATATTCTATATGTTAAAAAAGTTAAAAGAAAGATTGAGTATGGGGTAAAACCTGCTCATACCAGCTTATAAGAGCCAATTTTTTTTTTTCCTTTTTGTCTTTTTTCGTGACCGGCAACGGATCGCAACCCTCAGTGTCGTGCCCGTACCGGACCGGGACCGGCAACGGGATCGCAAACCTTGGTGTTGCGCCCGCACCTCGCTCAGCCAGTGAGTGGCCGGTCTGTATGTGGGATCCGAACCCTCGGCGGGAGCGTCGCAGCGCTCCCAAGCGGTGCACTGTAGCAGTGCGCCACTGGGCCGGCCCAGAGCCAATTGTTAAATGACCAGGAATTTTACTAGCCAGTTGTTAATTCATTGGTAGCTTGGAATTGGCTATAGTTGGAGTGTTTACACATGGAATTGGCAAACACTGCAAATCAGGCCTTTTAAAAAAATTTTTGGAGAGCTTCTTTACTGGCACACTACTGGACATGGTAGATTAAAAAAAAAGATCTAAATCAGACTTTAGAGATGAAAACTACAATGTCTGAGGTGAAAAATACTCTGGGTGGGATTAGACAATGCAGAAGAAAGGATTAGTGAACCTGAAGACATAGCACTAGAAACCATCCAAAATGAAGCACAGAGAGAAAAAGATTGGAAAAAATGAACTGAGCATCAGTGAGCTGTAGGACAACCTCAAATGTCCCAATGTATGAGTCCCCAAAAGAGAAGAGAGAGAGAGAGGGAGGAGCAAGAAATATCTGAAGAAATAAGGAATGAAAAATTTCTAAATTTGATGAAAACTAAAGCCACAGATTCAAGGAGCTCAATAAAATCCACGCCCAAGAAATAGCACACCAAGGCACATAAAAATTAAATCCCTTAAAACCAGTGATAAAGAGAAAATTTAAGAAGCAGCCAGAGAAAAAAAGACACATTATGTACAGAGGAACAAAAATAGTAACGATCACAGAATTCTCTTCAGAAACAGTGCAAACCAAAAGATGGTGCAGCAACATTTTCAGACTACTAAAAAAGAAAAATACGGTCAGCTTAGAATTCTGTACTAAGTGAAAATATCTTTCAAAAGCAAAAATGAAATAGACTTTCTTAATCATAACTCATACAAAAGCTGAAAGAATTTATCACCAGAAGACCTGCACTACAAAAAATGCTAAAAGAAGTCCTTCGGGCAGAAAGAAAATGACATAAAATGGAAATTTGGATGTGGAATTTGATCAACCCAAGCCCCTGGTAACCAGTAATCTATTTTTAGTCTTTATGTATTTGCCTATTCTGGACATTTCATGTAAATCAAACCATATAATATATAGCTTTTGTGTCTGACTTCTTTCACTTAGAATAGTGTTTTCAAGCTTCGTCTATGCTGTAACATGTTTCAGTAAGTATTTCCTTTCTGTGGAGGACTAATGTCCCTTTGTAGTGATATACCACACATGTTTATCCACTCATCAGCTGATAGACATTGAGTTGTCTTCATTTTTTGGCAATAATGAATAACACTGTTATGAACATTTGTGTACAAAACTTTGTGTGGACATACATTTTCAATTCTCTTGGGTATACCTAGGGGTAGGATTGCTGGGTCATATTTTGTTTCTAAAATGAGGTTCTTTTGGAGTCTGATTCATGTTTATTCAGGTGAAATGTGGTGTCCTGAGAAGTGTTTGTCTCCTGAAGTCTGAGCACGGTCAAGGCAATGGGCATATAAGGAGTGCTACTGCCAAGTTCCTTTGCTGTTGGAAATACAGAAGGCACAACAGAGAAATTTGAAAATGGCGATTGTGATCGCCTTACAGACCCATCCCAGTCATGGATGCCTTCTTCTTTTTTGTATCCTGTTCCTTCTCTTCTCTTTCTGTTTCCTGTGCAAGAGCATAATTTTCATGTAGCACACCAAATTATATTTTCTATTTCCTTTTCCAGGCATTTCTAAAATGTATACTGATATCATTAGAGGAGAATCATTGATCTTTTCTGGCATCACAAGCATTATTTTTGGACTTTTTCGGAGCACCACAGTCCACATTTCTATGTTTAGGGGTAAGGGCATTTTTTTTTTTTGGTTTGTATATTTTTTAAAATCATTCTTATTGAAATTAAAATACATTCAAGATGTCTTAATTTTGCTGCTTTCCCTCTACTTTATTCTTGGACCATTTAAAATGACATATCAAATAACAAGAAAACAATTACTATCTATATATTTTCATGGAGGAAACATTAAGAGGGAAAGAATGTTAAAAAAAATTATCTCCCTCAATATACATAAGTGCATACGTGCACACATACAAAAATTGTGTCAGCTGGCTCAGATTTACTTTTATCCTGGATCAATCTAGATCTCAATGAGTGGATGTTAAGAATTGGCTTGTCCTGGATTTGCATCTAGGGGTGAAAGCAGAATGGTTCAAGCAATACGGGAGAGTCAGGTCCTAGAAGTGACAATAGCCGGATTCATGTGGCTAAAGCCCACTGGGATATGGAGCATGTTGCCTTGCTAGGTTTCCAGATGTGGTACTACTAGAGAAGAAAGGGGAAAAAAGTCATGGCATGAAAGGGGAAAAGGTGTCCTCCTGATATATTTTTGTGATAGTTGCAAGAGGAGGGAGGGGCTAAAAGGAGAGAGAAATATTGGTGGATAAAGAGGGGTTTGCAGTGATTCTCAATGAGGAAAGTATAGACATTTGGGTGGGACAATTTTTGTCATTTAGGACTTCATTATTTAGGACTACCCTGATACCTACCCACTTATAGCTGCTAGTGCCCTGAGTTATAGTCACTAATGAAAATTTCCTCTTTTTATTTTGCAAATGCACCCTGGGCTGGGGGCAGGAGTCACAAACTGACTGACTGCAGGTTGGCAGGGACCCTGGCATGGTTTGCTTGGCCCTGCCATAGTTTGTAAAAAAATTTGAATTTGGATGTCTTTTGTTTGAATGTTCATTCTTTAGTTTGTCACAGGTTTTATACATTTATGTTCTCTGCCTGCCTCCTGAGGACATTTGAATCTTCTGTCCTTGGATAAGCAAACCTCAAGGTGCAGACTAGAAGGGAAGGATATCCTGAGAGAGTCTTTTGCCAGGCTTTCATGGGACACCCCCATCTGCCGAAGAATGAGGTCCCCAGTCAAAATCTCAAGAGTGAACCAAAGTGCACAGACCCAAATGCCATCAAGGAAAGAAACCAAAAATTATATCTCAACATTTTGTGTCTTATTTTCTATTTTTCTTTCTTTTCTTTTAGAGTTAAATGTAGTCATGGGACTCTTCCTTGACATTTTTGGAAGTATAATATGTGGATATTGGTGTGCAAGAATCATTCAGTTTATATTGACTGACCTTTTTAGCAATACGCTGACTAATGTCATTCTCTGCTTTTCATTGGTGTACATGACTTTCTACATTGGTAAGACAGAAACAAATACAAAAAATGCTATCCTCAAAGTAAGCTTTATAAATATTTCCCCTGATCTTGAATCTAGTTACTTCTTCCCAATAACTTCCCCCTTTTTTGTTGGCCCCTCTGTGTGTCTTGTCATCTTACTGCCACCTCCAGCTCTTTTCTGGTCTCTCTTAACATCCTCTTTATTTCAACTCCCTGCCCCTTCCCCTTTGCACTGCTCTCTGTGGCTAGTCTCTTATCGTTTCTGAGCTGTACTCTTTGACCTTATATGTAATCACTGGCAGCCCCCTGGGAGCAGAGTCAACATTCAGCTCATTCCTGCCCTGACCCTGAGCAACCCATCTGTAAAACGAATAAGTTGGGAGAGATGCTTCTGAGGTCTTCTCCAGCCCAACAGCCTTTAATTCAATGGGCACCAAATTGAGGGGACTGTAAAAATGGCAGTCCTTACCTGAGGCTCAGAGGCAGGAAAGGAAAGGGAGAAATTGGGTATATTTATGTCTGGAAGAGAAGCAGGCGAACAGAATAATTGCAGAAGTAAGAGTGCCCAGCACTGGTGGACCTTCAGCTAGTTTAGTCCAGTGAAATTGGGAATTAAAGTGTTTGCTAGCCGGACCGAGGTAACCAGTCCTCAAGAGACATAGTAAGTATGGCCAAACTGTCAAATTCTGCTTTTGTTCTCATCGTGGAAGTAAAGCAACTTCTGTCATGAAAGAATTCAGTTATCAAGAGGTTAATTACTCCTCTTTTCACCTCCAGTTACCTAAAAGCTCTGTTTCTTCTACAGATACATCGCCACCTGTGGGTTGCTCACTGCCCTGAATCAGTAAAATCATAGACAATATTCACTGAAGGCTCATTTCCTTCAACTTTCTTTATTTTTTTTCTCCTGTTAAGCTTTTATGGATGCCTTAAATGTCTGAAGAAAAAATTTTAATTTGATCTCCCTCTCTACGTGATTGTGAGTTCCTTGAGGTGGAGGTTGTCTCTTAGTCAAAAAAATTTTTTTGTTCTCTTTTCTATCTTCCCTTAGCCAAGCTCAGATCTTGCCATCTGCTGGATAGTAATTTAGCACATGTTGGTTTTATAAATTGATTCTAGTCTTTGAAGAGTTTCGGAGTTAGGCAGATTTGAGTTCAAATCCTAGCTCTGTAATTTATTAGCTTGGTGACCTTGGAAAATTACTTAACCTTTCTAAGCTTCAGTTTCTTCATCTATAAAGGTGGTTTCATAGCACCTAATTTATAGAGAGTATTGCAGCATTAATGAGATCATGTGTGTTATATGATTTGCTCATGCTGGTGTGCTGGAGATAGCTCTTACTGGCTTGCGAGAGCCAGAGCTGATTATGGACACCTCTTCCCAACTCTATGTTCAAGTGACGTTATGTTGGTAGGTTGAAACTGGCCATGGTGGGAGTCTTCACACCATGGAAATTGGAAGACACTGCAAATCATTTTTATTCCCAGAGACCTGGTGTTAAACATTTACCAGCACGCCACTGGGCTCAAAATAGGGCAGTCAATAAGTGGTGGTTCTCTTTCCCTTTCTTTCTAAAACATGGAAATTAGTGCTTGACATCCTGCTAGACGGGATGTTTATGGGTGTGAATTGGGGTCAGGGGGTCAGGATGGGATTCCTTAGAGCCTTTAACATCCCTACCACGTTAGAAGACTCCTAGTGCTGACATACAACTTTTTAAGTTGGGTAGAGATGTCATCTAGTTAAGTAGAATGGATTCCTTATGCTCATTCAGATATGCAACCAAAAAGCTAGATTAATTCAGCTCAATTCAATTCAAAAGTTCAGCAAAATGTATGACTATTTAAGGATTATGAGGTCTGATAATTTTGTACCAAGCAGCAATGTAAAATATTTGCAGTTGATTTCTTTTTTTCTTTTTTTTTTGGCCACTGGCTAGTTTGGGGATCCAAACCCTTGAGCTATGCCCCATCGCCTGAGCCAAACTGCCAGCCCTGCAGCTGATTTCTGTGAAGGCATTTAATTCACATAGCTGTAGAGTATGGGATCTTTAAACAATTGAGCCATTTGTGGTTTAATAGATTTTGGGAGGCAGAGAGTGTAGAGAACTGAGCCAACACCTCGGTTCTAGTGTCAGCTCTACCTCCAACTAGCCATATTACTTCACACAAGTACTTTAGCTTCTCTGAGCCTCAGTTCCCTCAACCTGTAGAATGAGGAGATTGAGTTAGGCAGTGGTAGGGCGGTAAACTGGCTCTCTGGGGAGAAAAAAAGCCCTGATTTGCAGTGTTTGCCAATTTTCATGGTATCAATACACCCACCATGGCTGATTTTAAAGATGGCTTTGATCAAAAGCTGGCTCACAAAATTACTGAAAATTTAACAACGAGCTTTCCTGAGCAGGTACAAGTCTCTAAGAATCAGCCCTAAAGAGATTGATGATTTTCCCTAGAAATTATTCCTCTGAGATTGTATCTGCCAGCAACAGAGAGGAAATATCTTAATCTAGGTTGCATTTGTCCAGGTAAGAGTTGCTGCAGGTTGTGAATCAGTGAGAGAGGGTAAGAATTTAGCATTAATCACTCAGGCTTAAATACATCCCAGAGTTGGGACTCTCGTGGGATAAAAATACTTCAACCAGTGATTCTTTGTAGCATCAAGATAGCACTGTGCCCCTACTCAGGATGAAAGCTTGCTGGATAGCCTCTTGTTATAGGTTGAATTGTGTACCCCCCAAATATGTTGAAATCCTCACCCCCAGTACCTGTGAATGTGACCTTATTTGGAATTAGTGTCTTTGCAGATGATCAAGTTAAAATGAGGTCATTAGGGTGGGCTCCAATTCACTATGACTGTGTCCTTCTAACAAGGGGAAATGTAGACACAGAGACAGTCACACATAGAGGGAAGATAGTGTGAAGACACAGGGAGAACGCCAGCTGCAAGTCAGGGACTGCCCGAGGCTGCCACAAGCCAGGAGAGAGGCCTGGAGCAGATTCTCCTTTGCAGCCCTTCCTCACAAGGAACCAACCCTGTGGACACCTTGATCTTGGATTTTGGGCCTCTAGAACTGTGAGACATTAACTTTCTGTTGTTTAAGCTAACCAGTTTGTGGTACTCTGTTATGGAAGCCCCAGGAAACCAGTATACGTCCCTCCTCCATGACACTTTCCTCTGCTTCAGGAATTAAAAAACAACCTCAGGCAGTCCTTCACTCCTACACTTAATAAGTTCCTGACAATAAAATCAGAAACAGACACTGTTATAAGGAGAAGTTCAATTGCCAGAAATCTAAAAACATAGATAAAATTCTCATTTAGACATCCTCTAATTGTTCCATTTCTGTCATATCCAATTTTGTTCTTTCCTTCACTAATGAGCACACTGTCAACTGGCTTAAGTCCAGTTAAACAAAATCCCATTGAGTCTCCTATCAGGAGGACCTTTACTTTTCCTAAAGCAGAGAGAGAGAGAGAGAGAGAGAGAGCGCTGCATGTCCTCAACACCAGTTTTCTGTGATCATTTCTTTCCGTTGTGTCAGAAAAACTTTACAACTCCATTTTTAACTACTTGGGTTTATGCTGATAAAATTTATTTTATTTTATGTTCCATGACCTTTTCCCCACTTCTGGTACCTTTCAAATACATTTAATGTAATAGCATTTGTAATTTTTAAAAGACTTTGTTTTTCCAATTATAAAAGTAATGCATGTTATTTTAAAATTTTTGAAAAATTCTGAAAAGCCAAAGAAGAAAAAAATTATCTATAAACCCATGTTATAAATTTAACCACAGATACATTTTGGTATATGTCCAGGCTTTTAAAAAAAGTACACATACATATATTAATATGTGCATGGATACATATTAATACATACATACATGTATTAATGGATGCACTCACACCATATATCCCTACAACATTGGGGTTATACTAGATAAAATGATATCAGTTTTTACATAAAATTATTTAGTGTTTTCCTCATAGCAGATATTGTCTCTAGTGACTGTTAATGAAAAAGACTATGATGAGCTTTAAAATCCAATAACACTAATTAAAGAGAATTGGGAATAAGATTTTGACAGCTCCTCTGTCATCACAGTTTGCAGCACTACTGGTTTTACTGACATTGGTTATTCAAACGAGTAGGTAAAAGAAGTCTAAAGTGAACTTAAGTGATTAAATAAACCAAAAGAATAATAAAATCCTCTTTAAATTAAACACCAGTATTGATTTATTAAGCAATAAAGTGAATAGATAAAAACAATTAATAGCATAATAATAATAATGATTATCGTTTATTTATTGCTTTAAAAGTGTGCCAAGCTACATGTTATCTAATTTAAACTCCACAACTATATGAGGCATTACTATTTTACACCTATTTTACAGATGCAGGGACACTAATGGAGAAAGAGGAGGTCACATTCCAAGAGCAACCAGCTCTGTCCTGCTCCAAAGCCCTTCCGTTCCTACCTGTCTTGTTCTTTCCCTTCCTTTCTGTCTAATGTTTATAATGTGCTATTTGAAGACTCGGCAGCCTAGGACTGTTGGCATTTATGGTATCCAAACATTCTTCATGATTTGTTCTTTCCCTTCCTTTCTGTCTAATGTTTATAATGTGATATTTGAAGACTCGGCAGCCTAGGACTGTTGGCATTTATGGTATCCAAACATTCTTCATGATTGGTTTTCCTGCCTCAGACTACGTTTGCACATTTGTTTAGAGCCAGATGAGTGATAACTTTAATTAGCAAGGTTGATATCAGCAAAAAAAAAAAGCAGGCTTCAGGAACTACAGTCACCAAGAAAGCACAGGCATTGGACCCCAACTCCTACCTAGCACATGCAGCACAGCATCCCTGAGGTGCTGAGCAGAGGCTGTGAAACTTACTTTTCCATTAGGCCTATCCTCAATGATGGTCTGCAGCAGGGGTGACAATGGCCTATGGGCGAAATCTGCCTTTTGTTTTTGGACAGTCTGTTAGCTAAGAATGGTTTTTACATTTTAAAATGGTTTAGAAAACAGAAAAGAAGGATATTTGTGGCATGTAAAAATTATGTAAAATTCAAATTTTAGTGTCTGTAAATAAGGCTTAATTGGACACTCATTCGTTTACTTATTATCTGTGACTGCTTTTGCACCACAACTGCTGAGTTGGGCAGTTGCAACAGGCACCTTGTGGCCCACAAAGACTAAATACTTAGTATCTGGTCCTTTACAGAAAAAGTTTGCCAGCCCCTAATGTACAGGATTAGGCCAATCCCTTAAAGCAACTCTCCAAGAAATACTGCTCTCAAGCTTCCCACCAATTCTTTACTCAAGATAAAGTACCTCAGTGTGCAGATTTGAATGCATTTAGTTTCATTCAATGTTCTTTTTTTTTTTTTCTCCCCAGTGGAAGTTTTGGGAATGTCAGGCATTGTTGCTTTAGTCACTGTAGGACTGAATTTAGATTCTTTAAGCTTTAAGCCGAGGATGGAGTTCATAATTACTAAGTAAGTTTCCTATATGTGTACTTGTTTAAAATGTGTAAAATGTGTACTTAAGTTTAGTGCTCAAGGGGTCCTGCCTTCATGGATGCTAATGAAATTCCCTTTATATGACTTTTTTCTTCCTTTAAATTTTAAATTTTGCCATCAGTTACATTTGAAAAGACCTTAAGTACCAACAATTACCGACATTAATTGATATTCCTACTATAAATAAAGTATTGGCTCAGAGACCATAATGCTTTTAATACATAAGTCTTTGATAAAAATTTACTTTGAATTGTGAGTATTTAAAAAAAAAAA
>NW_007727955.1:91076-92171 GCF_000696425.1 Galeopterus variegatus
CCTAATATGGGAAGAGCTAGAAAAGAAAAAGTAGTGGAAAGATTCAACACCAGCAAAACTCATGTATTTTGCATTACACTCGGTAATGCAAAATGTCACATGGACATCTCTGGACACAGAGAAAACAATTTGCCTGTCTTCTCAGACAAATAAGTTAACCTTTCTCTGAAAGACTGTGCTGAATTATAGATTGCTTCAGATTTATTAGACACCAAATCACAGTCTAGTGTAGAAATTCTCACATCACATGAAAGCAAACATTGAAATGAGAAAAATAAGCCATAATCCTCAGTTTTCCCACGAAAGTTAATTTATTTAATGTAAAGGATTATCTGTTGTCCTGAAATTATGTTATTCCGACTTTTTTGGTGTTTAAAATGTCCTTTCTTTTATGAAATTCTAGTGATAGAAGATGGTATTTTTTTCCTCCTGCCCTCTCCCCCCAAATTGGCATCTGTAACTATTAAGTCAAGAGATAGGAATCACCTGGAGAATCAGACTATCTGCTCGATTGGAGTAGTATTGTGTCAGAGAACATGGTTTATATCTGAAGCTAAAATGAGGCTTTCTATTGCTTCTTTCCGAGCGTAGATAGAGACCCACCTCTAAGGTTATGAAACAGACATACTCATTCATCCAGCTGAAAGGGAACCTCACAAAAGAGAGGGGGATCAAGAGGAGGCAGGACTTGAGATCTGCCTGTAGAAGTCAGATGTGGCCCTGACCCAGGCATGCTACCACGTGAACTAGACAGAACAGAATATGTGCTCTGCTGAGGCCTCAGCCCCATGCCCTGACCACTGTGCTTTGGTCTACTTAGTAAGAATCTCTGGGAATGGGACTGGGCGTGCAATCTAATGCTCTCCTGTGCTTAAGAACCGTGGCAGTGCAGACAGTCGGCACTGTGGGGATTCAGAGAAAGATCACTTCCAGCTAGAGTGGTTAGGATGCTTTCAGGGAGAACATGGAATTAGAGTTAGCCTTACAAGACTTTTGGGAATTAGTAGGAAAGCAGAAAGGAGAGACTTTCTTTCTTTTTTTTTTTCCTTTTTGTCCTTTTTACTGACCGGTAACGGGATCGCAACCCTCGGTGTT